>NW_026000058.1:0-27373 GCF_001458135.2 Marmota marmota marmota | reverse complement strand
CATTCCTGGGAGTGTTGGGTCACTCCACAGGGAGGGGCAGAGCTCCCTTCTCAGAGCAGATTAAGAGAGACACCCAGGTTGGCACTCTCGTGGGTCATGCCTCCAGGGTCCTGCAGAGCTCCCTTCTCCTCAGAGCAGCCTCAGTGGACTCTTGGCTTAGGGACTTTTGTGAGTCGTGTCTCTAGGGATGCCCAGTGCTTCCTTCTCTTCACACTGGTCTGAGGGAGATGCCAGGTGTGGGGAGCCTCGTGGGTCACAATTCTAAGTAGGCCTGGGGTTTACTTCTCCTCAGAGTGGCCTAAGGGAGATGGCTAGTGTGTGGACCCTCGTGGGTTATGTCTCTAGGGATGCCTGGGTTTCCCTTCTCCTTAGAGTAGCCTGGGGGAGATGCCTAGCATGGGGACCCTCATGGGTCATATCTCTAGGGACACCTATGGTTCCCTTTTCCTCAGAGAAGCCTCAGAGAGATGGCTCAGATGCTTCTGGAAGCTCTGGCAGCTGGTGGGGGATCGTGGCATGAGGAGCAAACCCTCTCCTGGGCCTGAGAGCTGAGGGCAGCCTTGGCTGTCAGCCCCACTCTCTCCTTCACAGTTTCATCCTGGCTCCCTGTGCAGCAGTGACCCTCCCTTAGGCTGTGACCCTCGTCGTCTTAACATAGTGACCCAGGGTGGTTTCCAGGGAACCTGGCAGGGAGGGCAGAATGTACAGCCTAAGGGAAGGGGGTCCCAGTCCACTTCCTTGTTTACCTTAGTGTTTAAATGGTTGTTTTTTCTTGCAGTGTTAAAATAGAAAAATTTGAAAAGTACATATGTTAACAGCCTACTCTATTATTTTTAAAATTTTTTAAAATTTTTATTTTTGGGTGGTTACATGTGACCACTGAGCCATATCTCCAGCCCTATTTTGTATTTTAGAGTTCTTACTGAGTTACTTCGTGCCTTGCTTTTGCTGAGGCTGGTTTTGAAGTCAAGATCCTTCTGCCTCAGCTTTCTGAGCCGCCTAAGTTTAAATATATTACTTCTAACAAAGCCAGAATTTATTAAAAATACATCTCATGTTTTTTGTGGAACCAAACTCATGAACCACATTTTTCTTTTTCTTTAATCTCTGCTTAGTTTATTTTTAATTTTTTTTTTAGTTGTAGAAGGGCACAATACATTTATTTTATTTATTTATTTTTATGTGGTGCTGAGGATCAAACCCAGTGCCTCATACATGCTAGGCAAGCATCTACCACTGAGCTACCACAGCCACACATTTTTCTTTTGGTGGAGAGTTTAATTAGCAAGAAGCCACCCCTCCAGGACCCTCTTGCTAAGTCCTCCCCCTCCAGACCCTTCCTCTCCTCCAGACCTCACCCATATTCTATGGCCCTGCATGTCCTCTGAACCACCCTTCCCCCTCCTTCCTACCCTGCTTCTCCTCTAGGTCCTACTCAGGTTCCAGGGCCTGTCCCTCCCTCATGTCCCATCCATCTGCCAGGCCCTGCTCCCTTGTGACTTATTCTCCCCCTCCTTCAGACTTTGTCTCTCCTTCAGATCTTTCCCTTCTTCCTGTCCTGCCCCTCCTGCAAACCTCACCCTCCTCCTCTTTAAAAAAATTTATTTTTGTTGCACACAGACAAAATGCCTTTATTTTGTTTGTTTATTTTTATGT
This sequence comes from Marmota marmota marmota, assembly GCF_001458135.2. Lineage (NCBI taxonomy): Eukaryota > Metazoa > Chordata > Mammalia > Rodentia > Sciuridae > Marmota > Marmota marmota. The sequence continues at coordinate 25,717 of NW_026000058.1, read as the reverse complement.
GGGGTGCTGAGGTTTGAACCTAGTGCCTCACACATGCTAGGCAAGTGCTCTACCATTGAGCCATAACTCCAGCCCAACTGTCCTCCTCTTTAAGACGCTGCCTCTTCTCTAGACCCCACCCATCTTCCAGGCCCTCTCTTCCTTCTGCTCTCCCTCCCCCTCCTCCAGACTCTGCCCCGCTAGTCTAGGATGAGCAGCTCCCTGGCTGCTGTGCTAATTGGAAGTTGGCTTCTGCCCTGTTCTGTACCTGCCATAGTTGTCTGTTATCAGATGTCTCACCTGGAGAATTTTTTTTTTTTTGGCACTGGGGATTAAACCTAGGGCCTTGCATGTGCTATGCAAGCCCTGAGCTACATATGCCCCCAGTCCTTGTTACAATTTCATTTTGAGACAGGGTCTAGCTGAATTTCTGATGTCAGCCTCAAATTTGTGATCCTTCTGCTTTATCCTCCCAAATAGCTGAGATGACAGGCATGTGACAAAGTGCCTGGCTTGTCTTGGAGGATTTTGATGTCAGTATCACATGTTTCCAATGTGTTAATAATTTTCTAAGCTAGATTATGTTCATTTTTCTTATCAATAGTCAATAAAGCCTTTTTGTTGTTTTGATGGTATGCTTAATGTGAACATGCTTTATGATGTGACACCACTGTTTATGATGGTCTAGCTATTGCAATACACTATAAGGAGAGTATTTTGATTCTGAAAGTCTCAAGTGTTTTAGGCCCAACATGTTTTCTAAGAGGAATGATTATTCATTTTCTATTTGATTACATAAATAAGACACAAATTCTTCTTTTTTTCCTTTTGTGGTTCTGGGGGTTGGTCCTAGGGCTTCCTGCATGCTAGGAAATCTTTCTACCACTGAGCTACATCCCCAGCCCCATAGATCCTTTAGTTGTTATTAGCTTCAATAAAATAAAATTACTTAAAATTTCAACTAGATTGAGCCTGATGTAAGAGTTTGGGTATCCATAGCTCCTTGTGATTTCTAAAAGGTAGAGTGTTTTCCCACAACAAAGCAGCATCTAATATCACTCCTGGACTGAGCTGACATCTCTGCTTCTCTTGGTTCACCACTTCCTGCAGAGGTCTTGGAGGAAATGACTATTTCTTTGACTATGTGTCCCAGTGACAAATATTTTATTATATTGCTGCTAAAAGTTATGCATAGAAATAAAATAGAGACAGGGATTCTTTGGGATAAGTGATTCAGTCACAGTGAGTCAATTTGCATTAGGACATTTTTTTTTTTTAAAGTCACTCTTTCGGGAAAGTTAAACCATGAATTGAAATAGAATCTCTAAAATGTCATTTTCCCCCGTCTAGTGATCAAGTTTTAAGAAGACAAACCTAGAACCTAGTGATAGCATAAAAATATAATAAGTTTATATATGTTATTACTTCAACAAGAAGAATGTAAAAGAGGCACATACTTTGAATTTTATATTAGTTTGAACTATTTTATTTTTGTGTTATAAATGTTCCTAATAAAATACAGAACTAGCTAAGCGTGTCAGTTACCAGTAATTAACTCTATGAATAATTAAATAAGTAGGTGTTTGAGAAAATATAACCATGTCCTAAGGTTTTACTTAGAGTAGCTTAATATTATATATATATATATTTGGTGTGAATGTACTGGGGATTGAATCCAGGGGCACTTAATCACTGAGCCATATCCCCAGCCCTTTTTTTGTATTTTATTTAGAGGCAGGGTCTCACTAAGTTGCTGAGGCTGGCTTTGAACTTGAAGTCATCCTGCCTCAGCCCCACAAGGTGCTGGGATTACAAGAATGTGCCACCATGCCAGGCTTAGTTTTATCTTTATACAGAAACTGAAAAGAAAGTGCAGAGATTTCCCAGCTAGCCTGAACCTGGTTTCTTCTCTTGTTATGACTTAGGTGAGCTGTCTCTAAAGTGTTAACATCTTAGACCATTTGTCATGAAGAAAAAATACTGGTATGTTACAATTAACTGAAGTCACATATCCTTTGGATTCTCAGTTCTGTGTCTTCCTGTTCTAGGATCCCATCTAGGAGCCAACATGACATCCAGTCATCATGTCTCCATAGACTTCTCTTGGCGTGACAGTTTCTATGAACTTCCTTGTTCTGATGACCTTGACAGTATTAAGGATGACTTGTCAGGTATTTTTAAAATTTAAATTGAATTTTCCTTTTTTTTTTTTCATATTTAAACTGGGGCTGTGGGCCTGGGGGAGGCAGGTCACAGAGGTGGAGAGCTGCTCTGTCATCTCTTGTCCTTATTGTCATATTAGTATTGACTGTGCTCACCTGGCTGAGGCAGTGCCTTTCAGGTTTCCTTGTGTTTCTCATATTTAGCCTGGGGCTATTGGACTGGGGGAAGCTGGTCACTGAGATGAAAAGCAGCTCTATCATCTCATGCCCTCAAGGTGAAATGTTAGTATTGATTGTGGTCACCTGCTTGAGGAAGGGCCTTTCATGTTTCTTACTGTGAAGTTACTCTTTTTTTGCATATCCACTTTGTCTGTTCTTCTGGAGGAAGTCACAATGCAGAACCCACACTTAGGGATCAGAGAGTGAGCTCTACCTCCTTGATGGCTGTGTGTCTCTCAATTATATGGAATTCTTCTGCACAAGAGGTTTCTACTCAACCTCATTTGTTTGTGTATTCAGTCATTTATTTATACCAGTCATCTGGATAGTTTCCTTAAGCTGTTTTTTCGTCCCCCCCCCCTTTTTATATAGTATTTTGCTGTTCAATTCATCCCTACTTTAATCATTGGGAATTCTTTCCATTGGAGATCTTTCCATTATCTCCTGTTGTCTTTTAACATATTTTCTGGTTTTGTCCCAAAGTTTTTTTCTTTCTGATATTTAAATTACCCTGACTTATATATTTACTGTCTTACTCTTAGTATCAGCCATTTCTTCAAAGAGTCGTGGCTCCTTTGATTGGAGAGTGATATTAAAATCTTTCATCTGGCAGGGGCTGGGGTTTTGGCTCAGTAGCAGTGCACTCATCTGGCATGTGTGAGGCACTGGGTTCAATCCTCAGCACCACATAAAAATAAACAAATAAAATAAAGGTCTTTTAAAAAGTCTATAAAAAATATTTCAGAGCTGGGGATGTGGCTCAAGTGGTAGCGCACTCACCTGGCATGCATGTGGCCCTGTTTTGATCCTCAGAACCACATACAAACAAAGATGTTGTGTCCACCGAAAACTGAAAAATAAATCTTAAAAAGTTCTCTCTCTCTCTCTTCAAAAAAAATTTCATCTTGCATCTTGATCCGCACAACTGACAATGCAAAGAAGTTTATGTGTATTCTAATCTTTTCATATGCCCTAGTTATAACTATGTTTATGTAGAACCATCTGTGGATGTATTAAGCAAAATGTGAGTTTATACTGATCTGCAGTCAATGGATTCTGACCCATTATGACATAGATCCCTCTGCCTTCACCCCTTGTTTATCATAACTTCTCACCCCATCAGTGGGAAATCTAGCCCCCAGTTTCTGCCATATAATTAATTCATTGTTCCATTATGAGCAATGAATTTATTATTGCTCCAGATTATGGGCTGTGATATAATAAGAAATACACATTCAGCCTCTGCACCCAGTTCCTGGTGCAGCACTCCTAAAATCTTCATATTTGCTGAGTGACAGAGGTGTTAGGAGCATCTTTTATTCTAATATTGATTCTTTTATCTTGGTTATTTGCACAGAGCTCCTAAATCCTGCAGAATCTCCTCGGGGCCTAGGAGGGGCTTGTGCTTTAGTAAGGACTTTTGGTGGGCTCTAGGGCAGCTTCAGGATGGAGGATGGTCATGAGAAAAACCACAGGAAGGGTGATGCACCCCAACTCCATGTAGATGGAGACTCCTGTACTGGGAGGCTCCTGAGCCTCATCCTGCACAACTCTTCCTCTGTAATTTGGTCTTTTCTAGAATGTCATAAAAGGTAAACCATACAGCATGTAGCCTCTTCAGCCTGGCTTATTTCACTTAGTGTACCAGGTAGAATTTATCTATGTCTCTGTGTATGGTGGCAGTTCATTCCTTTATATTCTGTGTTGGTTATGCATTCAGCTATGAGAGGACATTCTTATTTATGATATGATCAGCATCATAGAGCTGCTATGCATAATTACATGCTAGTTTTGTTTTGACATACTTTTTCAAAGAATTTCTCTAAATGAAGATAATTTATAGGGACACTGTTGGGTCTAGATTGGAGTTTTTTGCTTTGGGAAGAACTGGAATATCATCTTCCAGAGTGGCCATGCCACATGTTCTCCTAGTAATGCCTGAGACTGCTGGTATCTTACATCCTGCAGCTGTTGGTGCACTGCTGTTTCTTAGAATTCAGCAGTTCTAATAGCTGTGCCATACTACCTCACTATCATTTTAATTTATGATTCCCTGATGATATGGGATGCTGAACATCATTTTGTATAAGTATTTGCCATCTTTTATAGAGTAGGAAAAAAATTGTGTGTGTGTGTGTGTGTTTGTGTGTGTGTAGTGCTGGGGATTGAACCCTAGGCTTCACATAAACTAGGCAAGTGCTCTACCACTGAGCTATAGCCCAGTTTTTAAAAAATTTCCTAGGCTGGGCTCAAGTTTGCAATCTTCCTGCCTCAGTCTTTTGAGTAATTGGGATTGTTGACCTGCAACAGTGCGCTTTGTAAAAATTGAACTTTATAAAGTCCATGTTATTGGTATTTTTTTTCAGTCAGTTTGTATTTGGTATTGTGAGTTAAAACTCATCACCAAGGACTGGGGAAGTAGCTCAGTATTAGAAAGTTTGTACAGCATGGGTGAGGCCCTGCATTCAATCCCTCGTACCAGAAAAAAATATACACTACCATTACTAAATCTAAGATCACATAGATTTTCTTATTTCTTTACAGATTTCTTTTAGTTTTATCACATTTTATTTGTGGACTATTATGAGTTATTTTTTTGTAGGAGTTTCTGTTTTTGTCTGCATTCATTTCACTCAATATGGTCTGAATTACTTGTTCAATTACCATTTCTTAAAAAACAAGGATACTGGTTTTCATTTTAGTTTGAATTTTCAAAATCAAGGCCTTGAGTAATCTAGATACAGTACTGAATTTCATCCATTTCTCAGGAATGTCAGGGAGTGCCCATACACCACCGAATTGAAGCATTCTGTGCTGAGTGCTAAAGACCACCAGAGGGTGTGTGACACCTTCATGGATATGGCAGTGTCATAATACTGTTATGGTGGAGTGACAATATTAACATGTTGTCCATGTGCAGCCTCTAATGCTAATGTATTTTCCATAGTAGCCTTTGATGCTATTGTGTCCACATGTGGCCTCTAATACATATACAGGATCCATAGAGTAGCCTTGAACTCTAATACAACAGCTTCCTTATTAATATAATGTCCACATCATGGTCTCTAATACTAAAATAATATTCACAACAATGCATCAAAAACTAATATAAGAGCTGCCATGTGGTCTCTAATCCAAATATAATATACATACTATAACATCTAAAACAAAATAGTATCTCCCTGTGATCTTTAATACTAATATGATATCCATAGTGTTGCACCTAAGGCTTAATTATACTGAGACCTGAACAAAGAACATCTCTGCATTTATTTATATTACATTTGATTCCTTTCTAAACTTTTCAAGATTTTCTGAAAGTATGATTGTACTTTAAGACTTACATGAAAGTACTTTAATTTTGGGGTCTCTGTTTTAAATATTAATGCTTAAAAATTTTTCTTATTCCAGTACAAATTTCACTGTTTCCTCTACATGATTGCTGAAATCAATGAAACTTTGTCTATGGGCCATGTATTTTGCTGCTTGCTCTCTCCATCTATTCTGATCAAGACATAGGATTACCGGTACGCTCTTTTTCTTTTTGATTTCCAACATCATGACCTGGAATAGTCAGAACTATGAATTTCAGAGCTTCACTGTGCCTAGCACAAAGGGATGCAGCTCTGAACAGTGAACACCCAGCATCCTGCACTGTCAGCAGGGGCCACTTAGAACAATTTTCTCTGATCAACTGCTTTTGGGGTCTGTGTTCTGTGCCCTAATCCAACTTCCTTCTCCTGGGGACCCACCTGAGAGATGCCACATCTAGGGACTCCTAGAGGCTCTATCTAAGGTGTAGACCAGAGGTTGTTCTTTTTTTTTTATCCTGGGGACACACCTAGAAAGATACCATGGCCTGGGGATGCCTGGTGGGTATGTCTATGGTGAGGACCAGAGCTTCCTTCTCTTTGGCACCTACCCATGAAGACTCCACTGTGGATTCAGGATGACTGAGGTCCATGTGAGGAAAACATGAGGAAAAAGCTTCCTGTGCACTGCCTGGTGTGCTGAGAAGGAAGTTCTGCCATGTTTTTACTTTCTCAGGTAATATTTTAGCAGAACTTATTTTACAACAGTATTTCTTACTGAGGCTTTGGCTGATCATTATCATGGTATGTCAATGTATTTTGTGTGGCTTGAGTGTCTAAGGACACAAATGCCCCCTCAAGATGGTGCAGGGAGGGCCCAGTGCCTGGAGTCTCACTAGGACCTGAGGGTAAGGGCTCATGAAAATGTAGCAAGAAGCTCTCAGGAGCCTCTAGGGTGAGAGATGTAAAGATTATGATGGATTGCACTACCCTGAATCCTGGGTAACTGCAGAATCCTCATTGCAGTTACCAGAACCTTCTGCAGTGAGGGCAGCATGGGTCAAATGACAGACTGTACTACCAATAATTCTTGGGGGATCTGAGCTTGCAGAGACCTCTGCAGAGAAGGCTGTACTGGCAAAAAATCAAACTATGCTACCAATTACTTTTGAGTGTCTGCTCTGCCCAGGAGCCTCTGGGGTGAGAATTGCAAGAGCAGAATACCAGACTTCAATGCTCAGAACCCCTGGGGATGCCTACATTCCCTGTAACCCTGTAAGTCCCAGAGGTTTCTGTGGTGGTGGTTGTATTGGTAGAGCACACTACCTAGAATCTCCAGGGTCCCAGGGAAAGCATGGGTCTTCAGCTCCTGTGATCATCAGCAGGACTGTGCAGTAAAACCCCTAGACTGCATTATCTAGAACCCTCAGGGACTGCAGCTCCCAGAATCCTCTGTGGTGAGTGGGCAAACCATTGAACTGCATTACCCATAATCCTAAGGGAGAATTTTAGTTTCATAATTTTCTGCAGTGAGTTGGAAAAACACAGGACCACAAATCTTGGTGCCAGCAGCTCTCAGGATCCTCTGTTGTGAGGTATGTTGGACTGAGAGTTTAACTACACTATCCAGAATCCTTGGTGGGGTGTGTTGCCCAGGTGAGTATGCAGCCTGCAACTCCCAGAGGTATCCCAAGTGAGAGCTGTGCATTATGCAGATCAGACTATACTACCTACAATTCCTGAGGACACACTGGTGAATGTGCTGCCTCCAATTCTAGGAGGCTTCAACAGTGAGGTCTTTCATACCATGGCAAGCATGTGGCCTTCAGTTCTCATGCCCTTGCAGTAGGGGCATGCAGGAAAAACACTGCACTACCTTATCCACAATCCTCAGGGGGAATTGCAGTTCCCAGGATCTGCAATAGTGAGAGTGGCTGGATAGGAAGCTGAACTACACTACTTAGAATTCTTGGAGGTTCCCCGTGTCCATGTGGCCTGGAAATCTCCACAGTGATGGCTATGGAGGCAGAAGGCAAGACTATAATACCCAGAATCCCTAGGGGCCTGCAGCTCGCTGACACCTTCCTTTTGAGTACTGCCAGGGCAAACTTTGTATTGCACTACATAGACTCCTCAGGGGTGTCTAGGCTTGTGCTACACAGATCCCAGAGCTTTGATGGTGAAGTCCACTTAGGTAGGATGGACTGTACTACCCAGAATAATCAATGGCCCACAGCTCTCAGAGACCTCTGTTGTCAGGGCTTACTGAATAGAACTGACTATAATACTCAGAGTTCCTGGAGGCTCCGAGCTCTAAGTAGTCACTGTACAGTTGAACATAGCACCAGGCTATAATACCCATGATCCTTGGGGGGCTTGCAGCTCCCAGATTCCACTGTAGTGATGGCTGCATAGGCAGAACACCAGACCACACTGTCCAGAATCCGTAGGGATGCCTGAGTGACTGTAGCCTGCAATTTCTAGAGACCTCTGCAGAGGGTGCTGCATTGTAGAAGACTGGATTGCACTACCCAGAATCCTGGTTGGGGATATGAGGGTGAATGTGTTACTTGAAGTCCCCATAGGCTTCTGGAGTGAGGGCTGAATGGGCAGAATACTAGACTACACCGTTCAGAATCACTAGGTGTGCCTGAGTAGCCTGCAGCTCACAGAGACCTCTGCAGCTGGGCTGCATTATGGAATACAAGACTTCATTACCCAGAATCGTGGGGGTATGAGGGTAAATGTGCTACTTGCAGCCCCTAGGCTTCTGGGATGAGGGCTGCATGGGTAGAACATCAGATTCCACTGCCACAGTCCTCCAAGGTGCCTGGGCCAGCACATGGCACACAGCTTCCATGGTCCTGAATGGCAAAGACTGTGTGGGCAGAGCACAGACTATACTTGGCAGAATCCCTGAGAACCCTGAATCTGTGTAGCCTGCAGTTCCAAGTGGCTTCCATGGTGAGAACTGGACAGGCAGGACAGACTGAATGACCTAGAATGCTCTCAGAGGCTATTGGGAATTTGGTTGGAGCTCAGGTTCTTCTACCCTCCTATAGTGGTCCCCCTGGGCTGGGAATTAACAGATTTTCTTAAAACCCCTGATTCTAAAATGGGGCAATCACTGGCTAAGTCACTCTGTCTAAAAGACTACATGTCCCGAAAGCCTCTGTGGTGGTCTGTTTCTAGCCTCTGCCCTTGGGCAGAGGGTCTAGACTCCCTGTGGTGGCCTCCCTCTGTACCTCTGCCCACCTGGCTCAGGCTGCTGCAGCACTTGGCCTGGTGGAGTTCAGGGAGGGGGGTCTCCTGAACTCCATTTCTCCTCTCTGATACCACTTCTCATGATGCCACAGCCAGACCTAGTTAGAGCAGTGGGAACATATTTTATTATTCAGTAACTGCTGAGGGTCGAAGAAGGTGCTGACGTTCACCAGGGAGCGGAGAGAGGCCCCACCTCTGAGCAGTGAGCAGCTTGTGCATGTGTACGTGGCCAAAGGGGAGTGGTCAACCAGGGGTGGGGCCTCACTGCCATCTTTTTTTTAATTTAATTTAATTTTTTTAGTTTTCAGTGGACACAACATCTTTGTATGTGGTGCTGAGGATCAAACCTGGGCTGCACGCATGCCAGGCAAGCGCGTTACCACTTGAGCCACATCCCCAGCCCCTCACTACCATTTTTAATGCTGCCTCCTTTAGAGTGAGGAGCTGGCTTCCCCCTCAGGACCAACCCGGGATAGCCCCAGTTCTGGGAGTGTTGGGTCACTCCATAGGGAGGGGCAGAACTCCCTTCTCAGAACAGATTGAGAGAGACACCCAGGTTGGGGACCCTCGTGGTCATGCCTCCAGGGACTCCCAGAGCTCCCTTCTCCTCAGAGCAGCCTCAGTGGACTCTTGGCTTAGGGACTTTCATGAGTCATGTCTCTAGGGATGCCTAGGGTTCCCTTCTCCTCAGCGGCCTGAGAGACACCTGGTTTGGGGACCCTTGTGGATCACATCTCTAGGGTTGCTGGGTGGCTCCCTCCTCCTTAAAGCAGCCTGAGGGAGATGCCTGGTGAAGGAACCCTCCTGTGCCATGCACGGCTCTAGGGATGCCTGGGCCTCCCTTCTCACAGTGCCTTGATGAGACGCCAGTGAGGGGATCCTCATGAGTGGCATCTCTAGGGATGCCTCGGGTTCCCTTCTCTTCAGAATGGCCTGAGGGAGACGCCTGGTGTGGGGACCCTCATGGGTCATGTTTCTTGTGATGCCTAGGGCTCCCTTACCCTAAAAGCAGCCTGAGGGAGATGTCTGGTGTGGGGACTTTTTGGATCACACCTCTACTCATGCCTGGGTTTCCCTTCTCCTCAGAGCTGCCTGAGGGAGACTCCTGGTGTGGGCACCCTCTTGCATGATGTCTCTTGGGACGCCGGAGATCTGTTCTCCTCAGAGAACCCTGAGGGAGATGCCAGGTGTGGGGACCCTTGTGGGTCACATTCTAGGGACATTGGAGGGCTCCCTCATCCTTACAGCAGCCTGAGGGAGATGGCAGGCCTGGGGACCCTCGTAGGTCACATCTCTAAGTAGGTCTGTAGTTCCCTTCTCCTCAGAGTTGCCTGGGGGATACGACATTGTGGGGACCCTCCTGGTTCATGACTCTAGGGATGCCCAGAGCTCCCTTCTGCTGAGTGGCCTGAGAGAGACTGGTGTGGGGACCCTCTTGGGTCATGTCTCTAGGAATGTCCAGGGTTCCCTTCTCATCAGAGCAGCCTGAGTAGGATGCCTGATGTGGGGACCCTCATGGGTCAAATCTCTACTGGGAGGGGCTTCTCCCTTCTAGCAGGTTGTCTCCAAACCCAGGGGATGGCTTCACTCCCAGGGGTGTCTCCCCTCCCAACAAAGTGTCTCTCTTTGCTGGGGGGGGGCATCTGGGGTAATGGGGGTGAGCATCTCTCCTCCCAGCAGCTTGTCTCCCCTCTTAGGGGCATCTCCATTCCCAGCCAAGATTCAGGTGAGTTTTGCAGGACGAGGGACTGAGGGCAGGGCCTGGTCACCATCTTGGATCCTGTGCTGCCCTCAGGCTGGGGAGGGAGTTTTTTTTCTCAGAGCTGAGCAGAGGAACCCTGACTGCTGGACAAGGTGGGTCATCCCACAAGGAGGGCAGAGTTTTCCTCTCCTTGGAGCAGCCAGAAAACATGCCAGGCCAAAAAGCCCTCATGGGCCACGTCTCTAAGGGCATCCCGGGGGTACCCACAGAGAGCAGCCTGGGGCAGATGCCAGGCCTGGAGACCCTCTTGGATACATCTCTAGGGACAACTGAAGTTCCTCTCCTCAGACCAGCCTGAGGAAGAATCCTGGCTTGGGTACCTACTCGGCCAATTCTCTAGGGACACATGGGGTTCCCTTTCCTCAGAGCAGCCTGGGGGAGATGCCAGGTCTGGGGACCCTGGTGGGCCATGTCTCTAGGGATGCCCAGGTTTCCTCTCCTCAGAGGAGCCTTTTGAAATGCCAGGCTATGGACCCTCATGGTCCATGTCTCTAGCGATGCCCAGGATTCCCTCCTTAGGTCAGCCTAGAGGAGATGCCAGGCCTAGGCACCCTGGTGGGATAAGTATGTCTCTTGGGACACTCGAGGCAGAGGGCAGGGGCAGCTTGCAGCTTCCAGAATCTGCTGGGACTTGGTCGGATTTCAGGTTTCCCAATTCCTAGACTGGCCACCATAGGCTGGGATTTCAATGCTTTTCTTCACACCCCTGATCCTAAAGTGGGATTCTGACACCCTGTGTCAAAGAACACTTTCAGAGGCCTTTGTGGTGACCCTTTATGGCCTCTGCCCTTGGGTACAGGAGTGAAGAAGGGCTCACTGTGGCTACCTGGCACCTGGCTGCAGCAGGCCTGACCTGGTGGAGGACAGACTGAGGTGCAAGGAGGTGGCTCCTGGACTCCCTTTTCTGCTCTCTAGAAATTTCACTCCTCCTTATGCCACAGAAAGCACAGCCAGACCTAGTGACATCAGTGGAACCAGGTTTCACCCAATAACTTCGGGGGTGGAGGAAGAAGCAGAGTTCCCAGGAAGCCCAGGATGCTCCCCTTCCAGCGGGAGCTTCTCCCCTCCCAGTAGGGTGTCTCCCCATCTCAGGGAGGTGTCTCCCCTAGAGTGGGGGCCTCTGTCCTCCCAGTAGGGTATCTCCACTCCAAGCATGGTGTCTCCACTTCTACGGGGTGGCTCCACTCCCAGGGGTGTCTCCCCTCCTAGCAGGGTGTCTCTTTCCTAGGGGGTTGTCTGGGTTGGTGGGGGCAAGCATCTCCCCTCGCAGCAGGGTATCTCCCTTCCCAGGGGTTGGCTTCCCTATCAGCAGGTGTCTCTACCTAGGGGAAGCATCGCCCCTAGAGGGGGTGTCTGCCCTAGCAGCAGGGTGTCTCCCCTCCTAGGGGGCATCTCCATTCCCAGCCAAGCTTCAGGTGGGTAGCATAGTGGGGGGCTTAGGGCAGGGCCTAGGCACCACCTTGGATGCTGTCTGGCCATCAAGTTTAGGAGGGAGCTTTCTCCTCAGAGCTGAGCAGAGGAACTCTGAGTGCTGGACAAGGTGGGCCATTCCACAAGGAGGGCAGAGCTTTCCTCTCCTCAGAGCAGCATTAGGAGATGCCACAAATGGGACCCTCTTGACGACATCTCTAGCGATGCCGGGTGTACTCTTCTCAGAGCAGTCTAGAAGAGATGCCAGGCCTGGGGACAATGGTGAGTGACTTCTCTAGGGATGCCAGGGATTACCTCTTATCAGAGCAGTCTGGGGGGAGAGGCCAGGCCTGGCCACCTGGTGGGCCACATCTCTACTGAATCCCAAGTTTCCCTCTCCTCAGAGCAGCCAGGAGGAGATGTCTGGCCTGGGGACCCTCTTCACATCTCTATGGACACCTCGGCTTCCCTTTCCTCAGAGCTGCCAGGGGGAAGCACCAGGCCTGGGTCCCTGGTGAGCCACATCTCTAGGAAGACTCTGGGCAGGAAGCTGCTGAGGCTTGGTGAGTTCAGGTTTTCCCAACCTTGAGAGTGGTGAACATGGGATAGGATTTCACTGCTGTTCTTCAAACCTCTGATCCCCCAAAGTTGGCTTATGTCACCCTGTGTCAAAGACCACTTCCCAGAGGTCTCTGTGGTGGCCCATTGCTGGCCTCTGCCCTTGGGCACAGGAGTGAAGTGGGGCTCCATGTGGCTGCCTGGCCCCTGGCCTCAGCAGGCCTGATCTGGTGGAGAACTGGATGGGGTGCAGGGAGGTGGCTCCTGGACTCCCTTTTGTTCTCTTTAGAGATTCTACTCCTCTTGGTGCTAGAGACAACAAAGCCAGACCTAGATACTGTAGTGGGAGCAGGTTTCATCCAGTAACTCCTGAGGTGGAGGAAGAAGCAGAGTCCCCAGGAAGCCCAGGCAGCTCCCCTCCAAGTGGGAGCTTTCCCCCTCTCTGCAGGATGTCTTCACATCCCAGGAAGGCATCTCCCCTATGGTGGGGCTTTTCCCCTCCTAGCAGGGTGTCTCCAATCCTAGGGGCTTGCTCCACTCCCAGAGTTGTCTGCTCTCCAGCAAAGTGTCTCCCATTGCTGGGGGGGGGGGCATCTGGGGTAATGGAGTGGGCATCTCTCCTCCTAGCAGCGTGTCTCCCATCTTAGGGGGCATCTCCACTGCCAGCCAAGATTCAGGTGAGTTTTGTGGGCAGAGGGGCTGAGGGCGGGAACTGCTTGCCATCTTGGAGTCTGTGTCTCCCTCAGGCTGAGTAGGGAGCTTTCTTCTCAGAGCTGAGCAGAGGAACCCTTACTGCAGGACAAGGTGGGTCATTCCACAAGGAGGGCAGAGTCCCCCTCTCCTCAGAGCAACCAGAAAAGATGATAATCCAGAAAACCCTCCCAGGCCACATCTGTAAACGCATCCCGGGGGTACCCAGGAGAGCAGCCTGGAGGAGATCCCAAGCCTGGAGACCCTCTTAACTACATCGATACAGATGTCTGAGGTTCTTCTCCTCAGACCAGGCTGAGGAAGATGCCTGGCTTGGGGACCCTCTTGGCCATGTGTCTAGGGACACATGGGGTTCCCTTTCCTCAGAGCAGCCTGGGGGAGACGTCAGGCCTGGGGATCCTGGTGGGCTAAATCTCTAGGGATGTCCGGGTTTCCTCTCCTCAGAGAGCCTTCAGAATTGCCAGGCTGGGGACCCTCATGGACCACGTCTCTAGTGATGCCCGGGGTTCCCTCCTCAGATCAGCCTAGTGGAGATGCCAGGCCTAGGCACCCTGGTGGGCTACGTACTTCTCTTGGGACACTTGAGACATGGGGCATGTGCAGCCTGCAGCTCTCAAAAGCTGTTGCGGCTTAGTCTGAGTTCAGGTTTCCCAACTCCTAGACTGGCCACCCTGGGATGGGATTTTACTGCTTTTCTTCACACCCTTCATCCTAAAGTAGGCTTCTGTCACGCTGTGTCAAAGACCGCATCCAGAGGTTTCTGTAATGGCCCCTTTCTGGCCTCTGCCCTTGGGCAAAGGAGTGAAGAAGGGCTCACTGTGTCTGCCTGGTCCCTGGCCACAGCAGGCTTGACCTGGTGGAGGACAGGCTGGGGTGCAGGGAAGTGACGCCTGGACTCCCTTTTCTGCTCTCTAGAGATTTCACTCCTCCTCATGCCACAGACAACACAACCAAACCTAGTGACAGCAGTGGGAACACTCCTGGTGTGGAGGAAGAAGCAGAGTCCCCAGGAAGACCAGGATTCTCCCCACCCAGCAGGAGCTTCTCCCCTCCCAGCAAGGTATATCCCCATCCCAGGGAGATGTCTCCCCTAGAGTGGGGGCCTCTGCCCTCCCAGCAGGGTGTCTCCACTTCTAAGGGGTGGCTTCATTCCCAGGGGTGTCTACCCTCCTAGCAGAGTGTTGCTCTTCCCTAGGGGTCTGGGTTGGTGGGGCAAGCATCTCCCCTCGCAGCAGGGAATCTCCTCTCCCAGGGGTTGGCTTCCCTCTCAGCAGGTGTCTCTCCCCTAGAGTGGTGTGACTCCCTTAGAATGGGTGTCTCCCCTAGAAGCCAGGTGTCTCCCCTCCTAGGGGGCTTCTCCACCCCAGCCACGCTTCACGTGAGTAGTATAGTGGGGGGCTGAGGGTGGGGCCTGGGTGCCACCTTGGATGCTGTTGCCCCTCAGGCTGAAAAGGGAGCTTTCTCCTCAGAGCTGAGCAGAGGAATCCTGACTGCTGGACAACGTGGGTTATTCCACAGGAAGGGCAGAGCTCCCCTCTCCTCAGAGCAGCCCCAGGAGACTCCAGGCTGGGAAACCCTCATGAACCTCATCTCTAGGTATGCCCCTAGGTTCCCTCCCTGAGCAGCCTTCGAGAGATGCCAGGCCTGTGGACCCTGGGAGGCCAAGTCTCCAGGGCTGCCAGGGTTGCTCTCCTCAGAACAGCCTGTGGGAGATGCCAGACCTGGGGACACTCTTGGCCATGACTCTAGGTATGCCAGGGGTTCCCTCTCAGAGCAGCATGAGGAGACACCAGGCCTGGGACCCTCTTGATGACTTCTCTAGTGATGCAGGGGGTACTCTTATCAGAGCAGCCTAGAAGAGATGCCAGGCCTGGGGACAATGATGAGTGACATCTCTAGGTACACCCAGGGTTCCCTCTCATCAGAGGAGTCTGGGGGGAGACGCCAGGCCTGGCTACCCTGGTGGGCTACATCTCTAGGGAATCCCAATATTCCCTCTCCTCAGAGCAGCCAGGAGGAGATGTCTGGCCTGGGGACCCTCTTCACATCTCTATGGACACCTCGGCTTCCCTTTCCTCAGAGCAGCAAGAGGGAGGCAGCAGGCCTGGGTCCCTGGTGAGCAACATCTCTAGGGACATCCTGGGCAGGAAGCTGCTGAGGCTTGGTGAGTTCAGGTTTTCCCAACCTTGAGAGGGGTGAACATGGGCTAAGATTTCATTGTTTTTCTTCAAACCTCTGATCCCACAAAGTTGGGTTATGTCACCCTGTGTCAAAGACCACTTCCAGAGGTCTCTGTGGTGGCCCATTGCTGGCCTCTGCCCTTGGGCACAGGAGTGAAGCAGGGCTCCATGTGGCTGCCTGGCCCCTGGCCTCAGCAGGCCTGATCTGGTGGAGGACTGGATGGGGTGCAGGGAGGTGGCTTCTGGGTTCCCTTTTGTTCTCTCTAGAGATTCCACTCCTCTTGGTGCTAGAGACAACAGAGCCAGACCTAGATACTATAGTGGGAACAGGTTTCATCCAGTAACTCCTGAGGTGGAGGAAGAAGCACAGTCCCCAGGAAGCCCAGTGGGATCTTTTCCCCTCTCTACAGGATGTCTTCACATCCCAGGAAGGCATCTCCCCTCCTAGCAGGGTGTCTCCAATCCCAGGGGCTGGCTCCACTCCCAGGGGTGTCTCTCCTCCCAGCAAAGTGTCTCTCTTTGCTGGGAGGGGCATCTGAGGTAATGGAGGTAGGCATCTCTCCTCCCTGCAGTGTGTCTCCCCTCTTAGGGGGCATCTCCACTCCCAGCCAAGATTCAGGTGAGTTTTTCAGGCAGAGGGGTTGAGGGTGGGAACTAGTTGCCATCTTGGAATCTGTGTCACCCTCAGGCTGAGTAGGGAGCTTTCTTCTCAGAGCTGAGCAGAGGAACCCTGACTGCTGGACAAGGTGGGTCATTCCACAAGGAAGGCAGAGTCCCCCTCTCATCAGAGCAGCCAGGATAGATGACAAGCAAAAAATCCCTCTCGGACCACATCTCTAAGAGTATCCCAAGGGTACCCTCAGATAGCAGCCTGGGGGAGATGCCAGGCCTGGAGACCCTCTTGGCTATATCTCTACGGATGCCTCTGGTTCTCCTCCTCAGACCAGCCTGAGGAAGAATCCTGGCTTGGGGACCTACTTGGCCATGTCTCTAGAGACATGTGGGGTTCCCTCACCTCAGAGCAGCCTTGGGGAGATGTCAGGCCTGGGGACCCTGGTGGGCCACATCTCTATAGATGCCCGGGTTTCCTCTCATCAGAGGAGCCTTCAGAATTGCCAGGCTGGGGACCCTCATGGACCATATCTTTAAGAATGCCCGGGTTCCTTCCTCAGGTCAGCCTGGGGGAGTCGCCAAGCCTAGGCACCCTGGTGGGCTACATACATCTCTTGGGACACTCGAGGCAGGGGACAGGTGCAGCCTGCAACTCCCAGAAGCTGCTGGGGCTTGGTCAGAGTTCAGGTTTCCCAACTCCTAGACTGGCCACCATGGACTGGGATTTCACTCCTTTTTTTCACACCCCTGATCCTAAAGTGGGCTTCTGTCACCCTGTGTCAAAGACCACTTCCAGAGGCCTGTGTGGTGACCCTTTCTGGCCTCTGCCCTTGGGCACAGGAGTGAAGAAGGGCTCACTGTGGCTTCCTGGCACCTGGCCACAGCAGGCCTGACCTGGTGGGGGACAGGCTGGGGTGCAGGGAGGTGGCTTCTGGACTCCCTTTTCTGCTCTCTAGAGATTTCACTCTTCATACCACAGAAAGCACAGCCAGATGTAGTGACAGCAGTGGGAACACTCCTGGGGTGGAGGAAAAAAGCAGTGTCCCCAGGAAGCCCAGGATGCTCCCCTCCCAGAGGGAGCTTCTCCCCTCCCAGTAGGGTGTCTACCCATCCCAGGGAGGTTTCCTCCTTAGAATGGGGGCCTCTGCTCTCCCAGCAGGATGACTCCCCTCCCAGCAGGATGGCTCCACTTTTAGGGCTGGCTCCACTTTCAGGGGTGTCTCCCCTTCTAGCAGAGTGTCTCTCTTCCCTAGGGGTTGTCTGGGTTGGTGGGGGCAAGCATCTCCCCTCCCAGCAGGGAATCTCCCTACCAGGGGGCTTCCCTCAGCAGGTGTCTCTCCCCTAAAGGGGGGTGACTCCCCTACAGGGGGTGTCTCCCCTAGCGGCAGGGTGTCTCCCCTCCTAGGGGGCATCTTCATTCCCAGCCAAGCTTCAGGTGAGTAGCACAGTGGGGGACTGAGGGCGGGGCCTGGGTGCCATCTTGGATGCTGTTTGCCCCTAAGGATGAAGAGGGAGCTTTCTCATCAGAGCTGAGAGGAGGAATCCTGAATGCTGGACCACGTGGGTCATTCCACAGGGAGGGCAGAGCTCCCCTCTCCTCAGAGCAGCCCCAGGACATGCCAGGCTGGGGAACTCTCATGGACCTCATCTCTAGGTGTGCCTCTGGGTTCCCTCTCTGAGCACCCTGGGAGAGAAGCCAGGCCTGTGGACCCTGGTGGGCCAAGTCTCCAGGAATGCCGGGGTTCCTCTCCTCTGAACAGCATGGGGGAGTTGCCAGGCCTGGGTACACTCTTGGCCTGGATGCTAGGTATGCCCCGGGGTTCCCTCTCCTCAGAGCAGCATGAGGAGACACCAGGCCTGGGACTCTTGTGACCACGTCTCTAGTGATGTCGGGGGTACTCTTCTCGGAGCAGCCTAGAGGAGATGCCAGGCCTGGGGACAATGGTGAGTGACGTCTCTAGGGACGCCTGGGGTTCCCTCTCATCAGAGCAGTCTGGGGAGAGACGCCAGGCCTGGCCACCCTGGTGGGCTACATCTCTAGGGAATCCCAAGGTTCCCTCTCCTCAGTGCAGCCAGGAGGAGATGTCTGGCCTGGAGACACTCTTCACATCTCTATGGCCACCTTGGCTTCCCTTTCCTCAGAGCAGCCAGGGGGAGGTGACAAGCCTGGGTCCCTGGTAAGCCACATATCTAGGGACACTCTGAGCAGGAAGCTACTGAGGCTTGGTGAGTCCAGGATTTCCGAACTTTGAGTGTGGCCACCATGGGCTAGGATTTCATTACTTTTCTTCAAACCTCTGATGCCACAAAGTTGGGTTATGTCACCCTGTGTCAAAGACCACTTCCAAACAGCCTCTGTGGTGGCCCATTGCTTGCCTCTGTCCTTGGGCACAGGACTGAAGCAGTACTCATATGGCTGCCTGGCCCCTGGCTGCAGCAGGCCTGATCTGGTGGTGTTGCTGGGGTGCAGGGAGCTCCTGGACTCCCTTTTGTTCTCTCTAGAGATTCCACTCCTCTTGGTGCTAGAGACAACCAAGCCAGACCTAGATACTGTAGTGGGAACAGGTTTCATCCAGTAACTCCTGAGGTGGAGGAAGAAGCAGAGTCCCCAGGAAGCCCTGGCAGTTCCCCTCCAAGTGGGAGCTTTTCCCTTCTCTGCAAGATGTCTTCACATCCCAGGAAGGCATCTCCCCTATTTTGGGGGCTTCTCCCCTCCTAGCAGGGTATCTCCAATCCCAGGGGCTGGCTCCACTCCCAGGGGTATCTCCCAACCCAGCAAAGTGTCTCTCTTTGCTGGGCAAGGCATCCGGGATATGCGGGTGGTCATCTTTCCTCCAAACAGGGTGTCTCCCCTCTTAGGTGGCATCTCCACTCCAAGCTAAGATTCAGGTGAGTTTTGCAGGCAGAGGGGCTGAGGGTGGGTACTGGTTGCCATCTTGGATTCTGTGTCACCCTCAGGCTGAGTAGGCAGCTTTCTTCTCAGAGCTGACTGCTGCACAAGGTGGGTCATTCCACAAAGTGGGCAGAGTCCCCCTCTTATCAGAGAAGCCAGGAATAAATGACAAGCCAGAAAACCCACTCGGGCCATGTCTCTAAGAGTATTGCAGGGGTACCCTCAGAGAGCAGCCTAAGGGAGATGCCAGGCCTGGAGACTCTCTTGGCTATATGTCTACAGATGCCTCTGTTTCCTCTCCTCAGACCTCCCTGAGGAAGATGCCTGACTTGGGGAACCTCTTGGCCATGTCTCTAGGGACATGTGTGGTTCCCTTACCTCAGATTAGCCTGGGGGAGACATTAGGCCTGGGGACCCTGGTGGGCCAAGTCTCCAGGGCTGCCATTGTTCCTCTCCTCAGAACAGCATGGGGGAGATGCCAGGCCTGGGGACACTCTTGGCCATGACTCTAGGTACGTACCCGTGTTCCCTCTCCTCAGAGCAGCATGAGGAGACGCCAGGTGTGGACCCTATGACCACGTCTCTAGCGATGATGGGTGTAGTCTTCTCAGAGCAGCCTAGAAGAGATGCCAGGCCTAGGGACAATGGTGAGTGACGTCTCTAGGGACACCCGGGATTCCCTCTCATAACAGTCTGGGGGGAGATGCCAGGCCTGGCCATCCTGGTGGGCTACATCTCTAGGGATTCCCAAGGTTCCCTCTCCTCGGTGCAGCCAGGAGCAGATGTCTGGCTTGGGGACCCTCTTCACATCTCTATGGACACCTCAGGTTCCTTTTCCTCAGAGCAGCCAGGGATAGGCGCCAGGCCTGGGTCCCTGGTAAGCCACATATCTAGGGACACTCTGGGCAGGAAGCCGCTGAGGCTTGGTGAGTTCAGGTTTTCCCAACATTGAGAGTGGCCACCATAGGCTAGGATTTCACTGCTTTTCTTCAAACCTCTGATCCCCCAAAGTTGGCTTATGTCACCCTGTGTCAAAGACAACTTCCAAGAGGCTTCTGTGGTAGCCCATGGGCACAGGAGTAAAGCAGGGCTCCATGTGGCTGCCTGGCCCCTGGCCTCAGCAGGCCTGATCTGGTGGAGAACTGGATGGGGTGCAGGGAGGTGGCTCCTGGACTCCCTTTTGTTCTCTCTAGAGATTCCACTCCTCTTGGTGCTAGAGACAACAAAGCCAGACCTAGATACTGTAGTGGGAACAGGTTTCATCCAGTAAGTCCTGAGGTGGAGGAAGAAGCAGAGTCCCCAGGAAGCCCCAGCAGCTCCCCTCCAAGTGGGAGCTTTTTCCCTCTCTGCAGGATGTCTTCATATCCCAGGAAGGCCATGTCTCTAGGGACAAGTTGGGTTCTGTGTCACCCTCAGTCTGAGTAGGGAGCTTTCTTCTCAGAGCTGAGCAGTGGAATACTGACTGCTGGACAAGGTGGGTCATTCCACAAGAAGGGCAGACTCTCCCTCTCCTCAGAGCTAGAGATCACAGTGCCACCATCTCCCCTATGGTTGGGGCTCCTCCCCTCCTAGCAGGGTGGCTCCAATCCCAGGGGCTTGCTCTACTCCCAGGGGTGTCTCCCATCCCAGGGGTTTCTCCCATTCAAGCAAAGTGTCTCTCTTTGCTGGGGGGCGGGGCATCTTGGGTCATGGGGGTGAGCATCTCTCCTCCCTGCAGTGTGTCTCCCCTCTTAGGGGGCATCTGCTCTCCCAGCCAAGATTCAGGTGAGTTTTGTGGGCAGAGGGGCTGAGGGCGGGAACTGGTTGCCACCTTGGAAACTGTGTCACCCTCAGGCTGAGTAGGGAGCTTTCTTCTCAGAGCTGAGCAGAGGAACCCTGACTGCTGGACAAGGTGGGTCATTCCACAAGGAGGGCAGAGTCCCCCTCTCATCAGAGCAGCCAGGATAGATGACAAGCCAGAAAACCCTCTTGGGCCACGTCTCTATGCATATCCCGGGGGTACCCTCAAAGAGCAGCCTGAGGGAGATGCCAGGCCAGGAGAACATCTTGGCTGTATTTCTACAGATGCCTCTGGTTCCTGTCTTCAGACCAGCCTGAGGAAGATGCCTGGCTTGGGGACCTACTCGGCCATGTCTCTAGGGACACGTGGGGCTCCCTTACCTCAGAGCAGTCTGGGGGAGATGTCAGGCCTGGGGAACCTGGTGGGCCAAGTCTCCAGAGCTGCCAGAGTTCTTCTCCTCAATACAGCCAGGGGGAAAAGCCAGGCCTGGGGACACTGTTGGCAATGACTCTAGGTATGCCCTGGGGTTCCCTCAGAGCAGCATGAGGAGACGCCAGGCCAGGAACCCTCTTGACATTGTCACTAGCGATGCAGGGGGTACTCTTAGAGAAGCCTAGAAGAGATGCCAGGCCTGGGGACAATGGTGAGTGATGTCTCTAGGGATGCCAGAGGTTCTCTCTCATCAGAGCAGCCTGGGGAGAGACACCAAGCCTGGCCACCCTGTTGGGCTACATCTCTAGGGAATACCAAGGTTCCCTCTCCTCGGTGCAGCCAGGAGGAGATGTCTGGCCTGGGGACACTCTTCACATCTCTATGGCCACCTCGGCTTCCCTTTCCTCAGAGCAGATTCGGGTAGGCACCAGGCCTGGGTCTCCTGGGAGCCACATCTCTAGGGACACTCTGGGCAGGAAGCCACTGAGGCTTGGTGAGTTCAGGTTTTCCCAACCTTGAGAGTGGCCACTATGGGCTAGGATTTCACTGGTTTTCTTCAAACCTCTGATGCCACAAATTTGGGTTATGTCACCCTGTGTCAAAGACCACTTCCAAGAGGCCTCTGTGGTGGCCCATTACTGGCCTCTGTCCTTGGGCACAGAAGTGAAGTGGGGCTCCATGTGCCTGCCTGGCCCCTGGCCTCAGCACACCTGATCTGGTTTTGGACTGGCTGGGATGCAGGGAGGTGGCTCCTGGACTCCCTTTTGTTTTCTCTAGAGATTCCACTCCTCTTGGTTCTAGAGACAACCAAGCCAGACCTAGATACTGTAGTGGTAACAGGTTTCATGCAGTAACTCCTGTGGTGGAGGAAGAAGCAGAGTCCCCAGGAAGCCCAGGCAGCTCCCCTCCAAGTGGGAGCTTTTTCCCTCTCTGCAGGATGTCTTCACATCCCAGGAAGGCCATGTCTCTAGGGACAAGTTGGGTTCTGTGTCACCCTCAGTCTGAGTAGGGAGCTTTCTTCTCAGAGCTGACTGCTGGAAAAGGTGGGTCATTCCACAAGAAGGGCAGACTCTCCCTCTCCTCAGAGCTAGAGACAACAGAGCTACCATCTCCCCTATGGTTGGAGCTTCTCCCCTCCTAGCAGGATGTCTCCAGTCCCAGGGGCTGGCTCCACTCCCAGGGATGTCTCCCCTCCCAGCAAAGTGTCTCTCTTTGCTTGGGGGGCATCTGGGGTCATGGGAGTGAGCTTCTTTCCTCCCTGCAATGTGTCTTCCCTCTTAGGGGGCATCTGCTCTCCCAGCCAAGATTCAGGTGAGTTTTGTGGGCAGAGGGGCTGAGGAAGGGTACTGGTTGCCATCTTGGAATCTCTGTCACTCCCAGGCTGAGTAGGGAGCTTTCTTCTCAGAGCTGAGCAGAGGAACCCTGACTGCTGGACAAGGTGGGTCATTCCACAAGGAGGGCAGAGTCCCCCTCTCATCAGAGCAGCCAGAATAGATGACAAGCCAGAAAAACCTCTCAGGGCATGTCTCTAAGAGTATCCCGGGGGTACCCTCGGAGAGCAGCCTGCGGGAGATACCAGGCCTGGAGACCCTCTTGGCTATATCTTGATGGATGCCTCTGGTTCCTCTCCTCAGACCAGCCTGAGGAAGAATCCTGGCTTGGGGACCTACTCGGCCAATTCTCTAGGGACACGTCGGGTTCCCTTTCCTCAGAGCAGCCTGGGGGAGATATCAGGCCTGAGGACCCTGGTGAGCCATGTCTCTAGGGATGTCCAGGTTTCCTCTCCTCAGAGGAGCCTTCAGAATTGCCAGGCTGGGGACCCTCATGAACCATGTCTCTAGTGATGCCTGGGGTTCCCTCCTCAGGTCAGCCTAGAAGAGATGCCAGGTCTTGGCACCCTGGTGGGCTACTTATATCTCTTGGGACACTCGAGGCAGTGGGCAGATGAAGCCTACAGCTCCCAGAAGCTTCTGGGGCTTGGTCAGAGTTCAGGTTTCCCAATTCCTAGACTGACCACAATGGGCTAAGATTTCACTGTTTTTCTTCACACCCCTGATCCTAAAGTGGGCTTCTGTCACCCTGTTTCAAAGACCACTTCCAGAGACCTCTGTGTTGGCCCCTTTCTGGCCTCTATCCTTGAGCGCAGTAGTGAAGAAGGGCTCATTGTGACTGCCTGGCCCCTGGCTGCAGCAGGCCTGACCTGATTGGGGACAGGCTGGGGTGCAGGGAGGTGGCTCCTGGACTCCCTTTTNCTCTAGAGATTCCACTCCTCTTGGTTCTAGAGACAACCAAGCCAGACCTAGATACTGTAGTGGGAACAGGTTTCATCCAGTAACTCCTGAAGTGGAGGAAGAAGCAGAGTCCCCGGGAAGCCTAGGCAGCTCCCCTCCAAGTGGGAGCTTTTTCCCTCTCTGCAGGATGTCTTCACATCCCAGGAAGGCCATGTCTCTAGGGACAAGTCGGGTTCTGTGTCACCCTCAGTCTGAGTAGGGAGCTTTCTTCTCAGAGCTGAGCAGTGGAACACTGACTGCTAGACACGGTGGGTCATTCCACAAGAAGGGAAGACTCTCCCTCTCCTCAGAGCTAGAGACAACAGAGCTACCATCTCCCCTATGGTTGGGGCTTCTCCCCTCCTAGCAGGATGTCTCCAGTCCCAGGGGCTGGCTCCACTTCCAGGGCTGTCTCCCCTCCCAGCAAAGTGTCTCTCTTTGCTGGGGGGGGGGGCATCTGGGGTCATGGTGGTGAGCATCTCTCCTCCATGCAATGTGTCTTCCCTCTTAGGGGGCATCTGCACTGCCAGCAAAGATTCAGGTGAGTTTTGTGGGCAGAGGGGCTGAGGAAGGGTACTGGTTGCCATCTTGGAATCTCTGTCACTCCCAGGCTGAGTAGGGAGCTTTCTTCTCAGAGCTGAGCAGAGGAACCCTGACTGTTGGACAAGGTGGGTCATTCCACAAGGAGGGCAGGGTCCCCCTCTCATCAGAGCAGCCAGAATAGATGACAAGCCAGAAAAACCTCTCAGGGCATGTCTCTAAGAGTATCCCAGGGGTACCCTCAGAGAGCAGCCTGGGGGAGATGCCAGGCCTGGAGACCCTCTTGGCTATATCTGTACGGATGCCTTGGGTTCCTCTCCTCAGACCAGCCTGAGGAAGAATCCTGGCTTGGGTACCTACTCGGCCAATTCTCTAGGGACATGTCGGGTTCCCTTTCCTCAGAGCAGCCTGGGGGAGATGCCAGGCCTGGGGACTCTGGTGAGCCATGTCTCTAGGGATGCCCCGGTTTCCTCTCCTCAGAGGAGCCTTTGGAAATGCCAGGCTATGGACCCTCATGGACCTTGTCTCTAGCGATGCCCGGGATTCCCTCCTTAGGTCAGCCTAGAGGAGATGCCAGGCCTAGGCACCCTGGTGGGGTAAGTATGTCTCTTGGGACACTCGAGGCAGAGGGCAGGGGCAGCTTGCAGCTTCCAGAATCTGCTGGGACTTGGTCAGATTTCAGGTTTCCCAATTCCTAGACTGGCCACCATAGGCTGGGATTTCAATGCTTTTCTTCACACCCCTGATCCTAAAGTGGGCTTCTGTCACCCTTGACATAGATCACTTCCAGATACCTCTGTGGTGGCCCTTTTCTGGCCTCTGCTCTTGGGCGCAGGAGTGAAGAAGGGCTCACTGTGACTGCCTGGCCCCTGGCCACAGCAGGCCTGACCTGGTAGGGATCAGGCTGGGGTGCAGGGTGATGGCTCCTTGACTCCCTTTTCTGCTCTCTAGAGATTTCATTCCTCCTTATGCCACAGAAAGCACAGAAAGACCTAGTGACAGCAGTGGGAACATTTCCATGGTGGAGGAAGTAGCAGAGTCCCCAGAAGCCCAGGATTCTTCCCTTCCAGCAGGGTGTCTCCCCATCCCATGGAAGTGTCTGCCCTAGAGTGGGGGCTTCTGCTCTCCTAGCAGGGTGTCTTTACTTCTAGGGGGTGGCTCCAGTCCTATGGGTGTCTCCCCTTCTAGCAGAGTGTTTCTCTTTCATAGGGGGTTGTCTGGGTTTGTGGGGGCATGCATCTCCCCTCCCATCAGGGTATCTCCCCTACCAGGGGTTGGCTTCCCTGTCAGCTGGTATCTCTCCCTTAGGAGGAGTGTCACCCCTAGAGGGGATGTGACTCCCTTAGAGGGGGTTTCTCCCCTCCCAGCAGGGTGTCTCCCCTCCCATGGGGCATCTCCACTACCAGCAAAGTTTCAGGTGATTACCATAGTGGGAGCCTGAGTGGGGGGCCTGGGTCCACCTTGGATGCTGTCTGGGCCTCAGGCTGAGGAGGGAGCTTTCTCCTCAGAGCTGAGCATAGGAACCCTGACTGCTGGACAACATGGGTCATTCCATAGGGAGGGCAGAGCTCCCCTCTCCTCAGAGCAGCCCTAGGAGAGGCCATGCTGGGAAACCCTTGTGGGCCTCGTCTCTA
>NW_026000057.1:47546276-47608596 GCF_001458135.2 Marmota marmota marmota | reverse complement strand
TACACATTTCCCTAACACTAAACACAAACCTAACCTTAACATGAACCCTATCCCTAAACCTAGCTATTATAGCCCTAAAGCTAGCTATAACCCCATCTCTCCCCCTAAACCTAACCCTAAACCTAACCCTAAACATAGACATAAAATTAGGCCTAACCCTAACACTAATCTTGGACCTAATCCTAGTCCTAGTTTAGCCCTAATCCTAACCCTAACCCTAACCCTAGCCTTAAGACTAAATCTAACTCTCGCCTAGCCCTATTTCTAATTCTAACCCTATCCCTTAACATAACCTTAGCCTTAGACCTAAAACATAGCCGAGCTATAGCACTAACCCTAATCCTTAACTTAAACCGAATCCTAACCCTACATCTAGTCCTAAGCCTACCCCTAATTCAAGTCCTATCCCTAACCTAAAACTAACCTGAACCTGACTCTGAACCTAACACTAACCCTAGCTCAAAACATCACCCTAAACTTAAACCTAATCCTAAAACTAGACTTAGCCGTAACTGTAACCCTAAAATTAGCCCTAATCATAACCCTAGTTCTTAGATTAGCCATATCACTAACACTAGCCCTAATGTAACCCCAAAACCTAACCCTAATGTGAGCCCAAACCCTAGCTTTAACCCTATCTCTAATGCTAAATGTAGCTCTAATCCTTACCCTAAACCTAACCCTAAATTTAATTCTTACACTAACCCTAAACTTAACCCAAATCCTAGCCCTAACCCTAACCAATACCCTAGCCCTAACCCTAGCTCTAACCCTATCCAATACCCTAATGTGAACCCTAACCCTAATGCTAACCCTCAGCCTAACCCTAACACATTCGCTAACCCTAACCTATCCATTATCCTAAACATAACTTTAACCCTAAAGCTAACCTAATACTAGACATAGACATAACAATAACCCTAAAACTAGCCCTAATTGTAACCCTAGTTCTTGCATTAGCCATAGACCTAAAGCTAACACAAAACCTAGCCCTAATCTGAGCCCTACAATAGCTTTAATTCTAACCCTAGACCTAACCCTAACCTTAACCCTCACCCTAAGCCTAGCCCTAACCCTAGTACTAACCCTGTCCCTTACCCTAAGCCAAACTCTAACCCTAAATCTATCTAGTTTTAACCTAATCCTTAGCCTAACCCAAACACTAACTCTATTACTAGTCCTAACACTAGCTCTCAATCTAGCTCTATCACTATCCAAAACCCTAAATCTAACCCTGACCCTTATTCTGACCCTAATACTAACCATAGGTCTAAACCTGATCCTAACCCTAAACCAACCCCTAACATTGGCACTACCTGTAACCTATACCTATACCTAACCCTAACACTAGACCTAGATCTACACCTAATCCTTCATCTACCAATAACTCTAGCCCTGGCCCTAAACAAAAACCTAGCCCTAGCCCTAACAATAACCCTTAACCTAACCCAAACACTAACCCTACCCCTAGACATAACCCTAGTCCTAATGCTGGACCTAACTAATCATAAACCTAACCCTAACACAAACATTGACCTTTACCCTAACACAAAACTTAGCTTGAAGCCTTTTTCTAACCCAAAACCTAACCCTAACCTAGACCTAGCCATATCACTAACGCTAAAACTAGCCATAACATTAAGCCAAACCCTACCTCTAACTCTATCCATTTCCCTAACCATAACCCTAACCCTAATGCTAACCCTAGCCTTAACCCTAACCCTGACTCTAAACCTAAACCTCGTCCTAGTACAAATCCTAGCTCAATCCCTAACCCTTAAATATAACCTAACACTAACAGTAACCCTTGACCTAAACCTAACCCTAACCTTAACTCTAGCCCTAATCCTAACCTTAACCCTAGCCATAACTCTAGCTCTAACCCTGCCCATTACCCTAACCCTAACCCTAACCCCAATGATAACCCTAGCCCTAACCCTAAATCTACCCTAAACCTAACCCAAGACATAGTCATAAACCTAAACCTTGTCATAGACCCAACCCTAGCTCAAACCCTAACCATTACCCTAAACCTAACCCTACACCTATCCCTAACACTACCCTTAAGCCAAAACCTAATACTAACCTTAACCCTAACCCGACATCAAACCCTATCCAGTACCCTAAACCTAATGATAACCCTAGCCCTATTCCTAACACTAACCTTGACCCTAACCGTAACTATAACCTAGGCCTAACCCTAAACCTAACATTCACCCTAGTGCTAACCCTAGCTCAAACCCTAAACCATACCCTAAACCTAAACCTAACGCTATTCCTGGGCCTAACCCTAACCCTAAACCTAACTCAAGCCCTAATACTAACCATAACCCTTGCCCTAACCCTAGTTCTAACTTGCTCCATTACCATAAACATAAACCTTAACCTAATGCTAACCCTAGGCCTAAACCTAACCTTTTCACTAACTCTAACCCTACCAATTACCCTCAACCTAACCCTATCATACCATATCCCTAACCCTAATGCTAATTTGAGCTCTAATCCTAAACCCTAACATAAACAAAACCCAAAACCTGATTCTAACCCTAATAATACCTCCCCCCAGCTCTAACCTATCCCTTACCCTAGACCTAGCTATAAATCTAACCCTCAATCTATCCCTAACCGTAACTCTAGACCTGACACTAGCCCTAGCTCTAATTCTTGCCATAACCCTAAAACAAACCCTAGCCCTCATTCTAGCCCTAAACCTAGCCTTATTACTAACCCAAAACATAATCCTAACCTAACCATAATTCTAACCATCGACCTAGCCCTAACACTAGCTCTAACCCCATCCCTTCCTCTAAACCTAACCCTATCCCTAAACCTAAACCTAAGCCTAAAACTAGGCCTAACCCTAGCATAAACCCTAGACCAAATCCTAGCCCTAATTTAGCACTAAACCTAACCTAATCCTAGCCCTAAGACTAACTCTAATTCTTTCCCTAGTCCTATTCCTAGTTCTAACCCCAACCCTTACCATAACCCTAAAACTTGCCCTAACCTTAGCCATAACCCAAGCCCAAGCCCTAATTCTACATCTAATCCAAACTCTAAATGTAACCCTAATCCTAAGCCTTAATCTCTCACTAACACAAGCTGTAACACTAACATTAATCCTAAAACTAGTTGTAACCTACCCCAAGCCCTACAACAAAACAGAACCATAGCCCTAACCCTAACATTTAACCTAAACCAAACCCTGAGCCTATACCTAACCCTAAACCTAGCTCTAATTTGAGTCCTATCCCTAACCCTAAAACTAACTCTGACCCTTACTCTGACCCTACACTAACTCTATCTCTAAACATCATACAAAACCTAAACCGAACCCAAACACCAGACCTAGCCCTAACCCTAACACTAAAACTAGCCCTAATTTTAACCCTAGTTCTTACATTAGCTGTACCCCTAGGTTACCTAGCAGTAACCTAACCCCAAACCTATCCTATTCGGTGCCCTAACACTAGCTTTAATACTAACAATAACCGTAACCCTAGCTCTAACACTTACCCTAAATCTAATGCTAACCCTAATCCTTGCAATAACCCAAAGCCGAACACTAACCCTAACCCTAATCCTAACAATAACCCTAGCCCTAAACCTACCTCTAATCCTATCATTACCTTAACCCTGATCCTAATGCTAACCCTAGGATAACCCTAACCCTATTCCTAATTCAAACCTATCCATTACACTAAAACTAACCTGAATCCTAAACCTAACCATATCCATAAAACTAATCCTAACCTTAACTTTAACACTAATTTGAGCCCTAACCTTCAACATAAACCTAATCCAACCCGGAAACCTGTACCTTACCCTATTAATGACCCTAGCTCTAAACCTTACCCTAAACCTTAACTTAACACTTACACTATACCTAGCCATAAAACTAACCCTAAAACTATCTCTAGCCATAATCCTAGACCTGACATTAGCCCCAGCACTAATGAAGCCCTAACCCTAACACAAACCCTAGCCCTAATCCAAACTCTAAACTTAGCATTAATCCTAACCATAACCCTAACACTAGCCCTAACCCTAATTTTAACCCTCGCCTAGTTCTAAACCTAGCGATAACATCATGCCTAACCATAACCATAACCCTAACTCTAGCTCTAAACCTAGGCTTAGCGTTAATACTAATCCTAGCTCTAAACCTAGCCCTAATAAAACCCTAAACCTAACCCTACCAAACCCTAACCCTAAGACTAACTCTAACTCTCGCCCTAGCCCTATCCCTAGAACTAACCCTATCCCTTATGATAAACCAAACCCTAGCCCAAACCCTAGCCGTAAACTAGATTTAACCCTAACTATAAATCTAACCCTAACCATAAGCCTAAACCATACCCTAAGACTAGCTCTAACCCTAACACTAATTTGAAAACTAGCCCTAACCCTAGCCCTAGCCCTCAAGCAAAACCGAGCCATAGCACTGACCCTAACACTTAACCTAAAACGTAGCCTAAACCTACACCTAGCCCTAACCCTAGCCCTAATTCAATTTCTAACCCTAACCTTAGAACTAATACTAACCCTGACTCTGACCATAAAACTGACCCTAGCTCTATACATCACCCTATCCCTAAAGCTAATCCTAACACTACACCTCGCCCTAAAGCTAAGCCTAAAACTAGCCCTAATTGTAATGCCAGTCCTTACATTAGTCATAGCCCTAAACCTAACACAAAACCTAACCCTAATCCAAAGCCTAACCCTAGCTTTAAACCTAACCCTAACCCTAACCCTATCCCTAGTCCTAACTCTAGCTCTAACCCTATACCTTACCCTAAGCCAAACCCTCACCCTATTGCTACTTTAGTCCTAACACTAATCTTAAGCCTACCCCAACCCTAACTTTATTACTTGTCCTAACCCTAGCCCTCATTCTAGCTCTAAACTTAACCCAAACCCTAACCCTAACCCTGACCCTTATTCTGACTCTAACACTAAAGCTAGGTTTAAACCTGACCCTAACCCTTATCTGAAACTTAACACTATCCCTACCAGTAACTCTATACCTAAACTTAACAGTAACACTAGCCCTCGACCTAAACCTAATTCTAAATATAGCCATCACCCTAGCCCTAGCACTAACAATAACCCTTAACCTAAACCAAACACTAATCCTACCCCTAGACCTAACCCTAGTACACTTTCTGGACCTAACCCTAAACCTAATCCTAGCCTGAACCCTGACACTTAACCTAACAAAAACCCTAGCTCTAAACCTTATCCTAACCCAAAAACCAACCCTAACACTAGACAAACATTAAATCTAGCCATAACCATAACTCTAGCTCTTAAATTACTAATACACCTAACACTAGCCCTAAACCTCATACAAAACCTAGTTCTAATTGTAGCCCTAAACCTAACCCTAAGCATAACTCTAACCCTAAACCTAGCCCTAAATCTAACCCTAACCCTCATCATAGCTCTAACCCTAGCTCAAACCCTTAACCTTACCACAAATACAACCCTAGCCCAAACCCAAAACCTCACCCTAACCCTAGACATAATCCTAACTTTAACCATAGCCCAAAACCTAGCTCTAACTCTATCCACTACCTTAACCATAACACTAAACCGAAAGCTAACCCTAGCCCTAACCCTAATCCTAACCCTACCCTAGCCCTGACTGTAACCCTAACCCTCACTTTAGCCCTAACCCTATCTCAATCCCTAACCCTTAAACTTAAGCTAACCCTAACTCTAACCGAAGGCCTAACCCTAACTCTAGCCCTAGCCCTAATCCTGACCTGAACCCTAGTCATAATACTAGCTCAAATCCTACCCATTACCCTAACCCTAAACTTAACACTAATGATAACACTAGAAATAAAGCTAAACACACCCTAAACCTAAACATAAACCGAACCCTAGAACTAACAGTGAACCTAACCCTAATCCTAACCCTAAGCTAGCTCACATCCTAAAGTTAACCCTAAACCTAATCCTAACACTAACCTAAACTTATCCCTAACTGTAACCTGACATCTAAACCTATTTCCCTAACCCTAATTATAACTCTAGCCCTAACCCTAACACTAACCATGTCCATAACCCTAGCACTAACCTTACCCTAGCACTAACACTAGCTCAAACCCTAAACCACTCCAGAAACCTAATCCTAACTCTAACCCTCTCCCTAACACTGACTCTAACCCTAACTCTAGCCGTAATCCTAACCATAACCCTAGCCCTAACCCTAGGTCTAACCCTATAAATTACCCTAACGATGCCATAACACTAATTCTAACCTTAGGCCTAATCAAAACCTATAAGAAACCAAAACCATATCCATTACTCTAAACCTAACCTGAACCCTAATCCTAACCCTATCCATTACCCTAACGCTAACTCTAACCTTAATGCTAATTCGAGCCCTAAACCTAAACCTTATCCTAACCCAAACCCAAACCTGAAGACAGACCATGACCCTAATAATACGCCTAGCTCTAAACCTTTCCCTAAACGTAACACTAAAATTTGACCTAGCCATAAACTTAAACCTAAGACTCTCCCTAACTGTAAACCTAGACCTGACATTAGCCATACCCCTAATTCTTGCCATAAACCTAACACAAAACCTAGCCCTAATGCTAGTGGTAAACCCAGCCTTAATCTTAACCCAAACCATAACCCAAGCCCTAACCCTAAAACTAATCATAAAACTAGTCCTAACCTTAACCATAGCACTCAAACAAAACCGAGGAACAGGCCTAACACTAAATCTTAACTTAAACCAAACACTAGCACTACACCTAGAACTAACCCTAGCCCTAATTCAAGTCCTAATCTTAATCTTAAAAATAACCCTGACCCTGACTCATATCCTAACACTCACCCTAGCTCTAAAAAGCACCTTAAACTTAAACCAACCCCTAGCAGTAACCATAGCCCTAATTTGAGTCCTAACCCTAACTGTAAAACTAACCCTGACCTGACTCATATCATAACACTATCTCTAGCTATGAATATTAATCTAACTTTAAACCTAACCCTAACAATGTCCTACCCCTAACCTAACCCTAAAACTAACCTTAATTGTAACCCTAGTTCTTATGTTTGTCATTTCCCTAACCCTAGCCTTAAACCTCACACAAAAACTAACCCTAATCTGAGCCCTAAACCTAGGTTTGACCCTAACAATAACCATAACCCTAGCCCTAAACTTATGTCTAACCCTATCCCTTACCCTAAGCAAAACCCTAACCCTAATGGTAACACTAGACCTATTCCTAATTCTTAGGCTAAACAAATATTAACCTTATTAATAGTCCTAACCCTAGATCTCATTCTAGCTCTAACCCTATCGAAAACCCTAAACCTAACCCTGACCCTTATTCTGACCATAACACAAACCCGAGGTCTAAACCTGACCCTAACCCTAAACCAAACCCTAACACTACCCTTAATGGTAACCTTATACCTAAACCTAACCCTACCATTATCCCTAGATCTAAACCTAATAAAAAATCTAGCTGTAACTTTACCTCTAGACCTAAACAAAAACATAGCCATAGCCCTTACAATAACCCTTAAGCCAACCCAAACACTACCCCCACCCCTAGACCAAAACCTAGTCCTAAATCTGGCATTAACCATAATTTTAACTCTAACCTGATCACTGATCCTGCCTTTAACACTAAACATACCTCTAAACCTGACCCTAACCAAATCCTAAACCTAATTCTAGACCCAGCCATAACTCAAAGACTGAAACAAGCCTAATCATAACCCTGGCTCTTAAATTACCCATAGCCCTTACCCTAGGCCTAAAACTAACACTAAACAGAGCTAAACCAAGGCCTAAACATAGCCCTAAGTGTAACAGTAACCCTAACCCTAGCCCTAACCTAACCCTGGCCCTCAGCTTAGTCCTAACCCTAGCTCAACGCCTACCCATAACCCTAACCCTAAACTCATTGATAATCCTAGCCAAAACCC
This sequence comes from Marmota marmota marmota, assembly GCF_001458135.2. NCBI lineage: Eukaryota > Metazoa > Chordata > Mammalia > Rodentia > Sciuridae > Marmota > Marmota marmota. Next base: position 47,600,634 of record NW_026000057.1, on the reverse strand, counting down.
TAACTCTAAACCTAACACTAACTGGAAAACTGACCCTAGACATAAACCTAAATTTAACACTCGGTATAGCCCTAACCCTAGCTCAAACCTAAACCTAACCATAAACCTAAGCATAACCATAGACCTAATCCTAAACCTAAAATAAAATCTAACACTAACTCTAACACTATATCTAACCCTATCCATTACCCTAACCCTAAACTTAACCTTAACGAAAACCCTAGCCTTAACCCTAATCCTAACACTAACCCTATCATAATCCAATCCCTAGATTTTACCCTAAAACTAACCCTCTCCCTAGAACTAACCCTAGCTCAAAACCTCACCCTTACACTAAGCATAACCCTAAACCTAAACCTAGTTCTAAAACTAACCCTAACCCTAACTCAAGACCTATTCCTAACCATAACCCTGATTCTAACCTAAACTCTAATCCGATCCATTACTATAAACATAACCCTTAACCTAATGCTAACCCTAATCCTAACCCTAACCCTATCAATTACCCTAAACCAAACCTGAACCCTAAACCAAAATATATCATTACCCTAACTCTAACCCTAATGCTAATTTGAGCCCTAAACCTAAATCCTAACCTAAACCAAACCCTAACTTTAACCCGAACCCTAATAATTCCCCTAGTTCTAAATCTGACCCTAACCCTAAGCCTAAACCTTACACTACACGTAGCCATAAACCTAACCCTAAAATTATATTTAACCATAACCCTAGACCTGATATTAGTCCTAGACCTAATCTTAGCCCCAAACCTAAAACAAACACTAGCTTTAATCCTGGCCTTAAACCCAGCCTTAATCATAACCCTAACCCTAAGCCTAGCCCTAAACCTACTCTAACCCTCACCCTACCTCTAAACCTAGCTGTGATGCCATCCCTTATCCTAAACATAACCCTAATCCTAGCCCTATCACTAGGCCTAAACTGAACACCAACCCTAGCCCTAATCCTAGCCTTAATTTAACCTTATCCCAAACCCTAATCATAATATAGCCTAAGACAAACTCTAACCATCACACTAGCCCTATACCTCGTTCTAACCCTATCCCTTACAATAACTCTAAACGTAGCCCTAAACCTAGCACTAACCCTTGCCCTATCCTTAGTCCTAGTCTAACTCTAGATCTAAGCCTAACTCTAAACGTAACCCTAAGCTAGCAAAACACTAACCCTAGCATTAATCCTAGCACAAATTTATTTCTAAACCTACCCTAAGTGTAACCCTAACCCTAACTCTCACCCTAGCACTAACTCTAGTTCTAAATCTATCCCTTACCATAACACAAACCCTAGCCCTAAACCTAGCCCCAAACCCGTTCCTATTTTCGCCCTAGCCGTAAACCTAGACCTATCCCTAACGCTAAATCAAAGCCGAATCCTAAGCCTAAACCTCACCCTAACACTAGCCCTAACCCTAATGCTAATTGGTAAACTAGCCCTAACACTAGCCCTAGCACCCAAACAAAACCGAGTCATAAGCTTAACCCTAATCCTTAAACTAAACTAAAACCTATGCTTGTACGTAGCTCTAACCTTAGCCCTAATTTGAGTCCTAACCCTTTCTCTAGAACTTACCCTGACCCTGACTCAGACCCTAACATAACTCTAGCTCTAAATATCACACTAACACTAAACTTAACCTGAACACTAGACCTAGCCCTAGCCATAATCCTAAAACTAGCCCTAGTCATAACACCAGTTCTTACATTAGACATAGCCCTGTGTGAACAGAAAAGCAAGCTCTAATCCGAGACATAAACCTAGCTTTAACCCTAACCCTAACCTAATCCTAGACCTATACCTAACCCTAACACTAGCCATTACCCTAGCTCTAACCCTATCCCTTACCATAAGCAAACCTCACCCTAATTCTACCCTAGTCCTAACCCTAATCTTTAGCCTATCCCAAACCATAACACTATTACTAGTCCTAACCCTAGCTCTCATTCTAGCTTTAATCGTAACCCAAATTCTAACCCTAACCCTGACCCTTATTCTGACTATAACACTAACCCTAGGATTAAACCTGACCCTAACCCTAAACTGAACCCTAACACTAGCCCTTTGGGTAACCCTATACCTAAACCTAACCCTAACACTCGACCTAGACAAAAACCTAATCCTAAATCTAGCCTTAACTCTAGTGTTAGCCCTAAACAAAAACCTAGCATTAGCCCTCAAAATAACCCTTATCCTAACCCAAACACTACTTCTACCTCTAGACCTAAACCTAATCCTAATTCTGGCCATACCTTAACCCAAACACTGTCCTTCCTGTAACACAAATCATAGCTCTAAACTTTATGCTAAAGCAAAATCTAGCCATAACCCTAACACTAGACCTAGCTATAACCCTAACTCCAGGTCTTACATTATATATAGCCCTAAAGTTAGCCCTAAACCTCACACAAAATCTAGCTCTAAGCGTAACCCTAAACCTAATCCTAGACCTAACCCTAACCCTAACCCTTGCCTTAAACCTAAGCCTAGCTCAAACACTAACCCTTACCAAAATATAACTCTAGACCCAACCATAACCCTAGTCCTAATCCTAACTATACCAAGACCAAACCCTAGTTCTAACTCTATCCATTATCCTAAACATAACCCTAAGCCTAATGTTAAACACTACCTCTAAACCTAGCTATAATGCCATCTCTTATCCTAAACATAAACCTAACCGTAACCCTATCACTAGGCCTAAACTGAACACTAACTCTAGCCCTAATCCTGGCCTTAACCGTTATCCAAACCCTAACCCTAATCCTAGCCCTAAGACAAACTCTAACTCTCACACTAGCCCTATTTCTAGTTCTAACCCTATCCCTTACCGTAACTCTAAACCTAGCCCTAAACCTAGTGCTAACTCTTGCCCTATCCTTAGTCCTAGCATAACCCTAGATCTAAGCCCAACTCTAAATATAACCCAAATCATAAGCCTAAGCCTAACACTAACACTACACCTAACACTAATACTGATCAAAAAACTAGTACTAACCCTAACCCTGGGACTAAAACAAAACCGAGCAATAGACCTAACCCTAAACTTTAACTTAAAACAAACCCTAAGTTACACCTAGAACTATTCCTAGCCCTAATTCGAGTCCCAACCCTAACCTTAAAACTAACCCTGACCCTAACATATACCCTAACACTCACCCTAGCTCTAAGACAGCAATTACATTAAAACAAACCCTAAAAGTAAACCTAGCCCCAATTTGAGTCTGAATCCTAAAACTAACCCTTTCCCTGACTCCTATTCTAAAAATAACCATAGCTCTAAATTCATCCTAACCTTAAACCTAACCATAAACACTAATCATAAACATTAACCCTAAATCTAACTAATTGTAATCTTGATTCTTACATTATACATTGCCTTAACCTTAACCCTAATGCTAACACAAAAACTTGCCATAATCTGAGCCATAAACTTAGCTTTAAGACTAACCCTAACCCTAATCCTACCCCTAACACTAGCTCTAACTCTATTCCTAATCCTAAGCAAAACCCTAACCGTAATGGTAACCCTAGACCTATCCCTAATCCTTAGGCTAATCAAAACTCTAACCCTATTAATAGTCCTAAACCTAGACCTCATTCTAGCTCTAACCTATCCCAAACCCTAAACCTAACCCTGACCCTTATTCTGACCATAACACTAAACCCAGGTAAAACCTGACTCTAAACCTAGACCAAACCTTAACACTAGCCCTACCAGTAAACTTATACTAAATCTGACTCTACCACTAGCCCTAGACCTAAACCTAATCCTAAATCTAGCCTTAACTCTAGCCCTAGACCTAAACGAAAACCTAGCTCTATCACTAACAATAATCCTTAACCCAATGCAAAGTCTAATCCTACCCCTAGACATAACCCTAGTCCTAATTTTGGCTTTAACCTTAACCCTAACACTAACCTGAACACAGACCCTGGATTTAAAACTAAGCTAACTCTAACCATGACCCTAAACAAAAACCTAAACCTAACACTAGACCTAGCGATAACCTAAACCTACAACTAGCCCTAATCATAATCCTAGCTCTTATATTACCTATAGCCCTAAGCCTACACCTTAAACTAAACAAAACCTAGAGCAAATCCTAGGCCTAAACCTAGCCCTAAGTGTAACCCTAACCCTAAATCTAGCCCTAGTTCTAAACCTTGAATCTAGCTTTAGTTCTAAACCTTACTCAATGCCTAACCCTTACCCTAAATATAAACATAGGCTTATCCCTAACTCTAACCCTAACCCTATCCCTAGCCATAAACTTAACCCTATCCCAAAACCTAGGTCTGAACATACCCATTACCCTAACCCTTGCCCTAACCCTAATTGGAAAACTAATCCTGGACCTAACCCTAAACGTATCACTTGCCATAGCCCTAACCCTAGCTCAAAACCTAACATGTACCAGAAATCTAAACCTAACCATGCCTTAACCTTAACCCTAAAATTAAATCTAACCCTAAACCTAATCCTAAACTTACATCTATACATATCCATTACCCCGTCCCTCATCCTAACCCTAATAATAAACCTTACCCTAACCCTAACACAAATCCTAAACTTACCATAATTCTATCCCTAGCACTAATGCTGAACCTAACCACAACTTAGCCGTAGCCCTAACTCTAGCTCAAACCCTAACCCTTACACTAAACAAACCCTAGCCGAAACCCTAACCCTAACCCTATGCCTAAGACAAACTCTAACTCTCACACTAGTCCTATTCTTAGTTCTAACCCAATCTCTGACCATAACCTAATCCTAGCCCTAACCCTTGCCCTATCCTTAGTCCTAGCCTAACCCAAGATCAAAGCCTAACTCTAAACGTAACCCTAACCATAAGCTTAAGCCTAACACTAACACTAGACCTAACCCTAATACTAATCATAAAACTAGTGCTAACCCTAACCCTCGGATAAAACAAAACCAAACAATAGACTAACCCTAAACCTTAACTTAAACCAAACCTGCTATTACACATAGAACTAATCCGAGCCCTAATTTGAGTCCTAAACCTAACCTTAAAACTAACCCTGACCCTGACTTATACTCTAACACTCATCCTAGCTCTAAAACACCACTCTAAACTTAAACCAAACCCTAACAGTAAACCTAGCCCTAATTTGAGTCCTAACCCTAACCCTAAAACTAACCCTGTCCCTGATTCCTATCATAACAATAACCCTAGCTCTAAATTCATCCTAACCTTAAACCTAACCCTAACACTAGAATTACCCCTAACACTAACCCAAGCTAACCTTAATTGTAACCCTGATCCTTACATTACTTGTTGCCCTTTTCCTAGCCCTAACACTAAAACAAAATCTAGCCTTTATCGGAGCCCTAAACCTAGCTTTAACACTAACTCTAACCCTAACCCTAACCCTATCCATAACACTAGCTCTAACTCTATTCCTAAACCTAAGCAAAACCCTAACCCTAATGGTAACCCTAGACCTATCCCTAATCCTTAGGCTAATCAAAACACTAACTTTATTAATAGTCCCAAACCTAGCCCTCATTCTAGCTCTAACCTATCCCAAACCCTAACCCTAACCCTGACCTTTATTCTGACCATAACACTAATCCTAGTTCTAAACCTGACCCTAACCCTAGACCAAACCCTAACTTAGCACTACCAGTAACCTTATACTAAACCTGACTCTACCACTAGGCCTAGACCTAAACCTAATGCTAATCCTAAATGAGGCTTAACTCTAGCCCTAGACCTAAACAAAAACCTAGCCCTAGCCCTAACAATAACCCTTAATCTAATACAAAGTCTAACCCTACCCCTAGACATAAACCAAGTCCTAATTCTGGCTTTAACCTTAACCCTAACACTAACCTGAAAACTGACCCTGCATTTAACAATAAGCTATCTCTAAACCTGACCCTAACTGAAAATCTAAACCTAACACTAGACCTAGCCATAACCCTAACCCTACAACTAGCCCTAATCATAATTCTAGCTCTCACATTACCCAGAGCCCTAACCCTACACCTTAATCTAACACAAAACCTAGAGTGAATTCTAGGCCTAAACCTAGCCCTAGGTGTAACCCTAACCCTAACCCTAGCTCTAATCCTAACCCTAACTGTAGCCTTAGTCCTAAATTTACTCAATGCCTAACTCTTGTCCTAAATGTAAACGTAGACTTGTCCCTAAGTCTAACCTTAAACCTATCCCTAACCCTAAACTTTACCCTATCCCTAAACCTAGCTCTGAACATACACATTACCCTAACCCTAACCCTATTGATAACCCTAGCCATAACCCTAACCCTAAACCTAACCCTAACCAGAAAATTAACCCTAAACCTAACACTTGCCATAGTGCTAACTCTAGCTCAAACCCTAACCTGTACCAGAAACCTAAATCTAACCGTGCCTTAACCTTAACCCTAAAACTAAATCTAACCCTAAACCTAAACCTAAGCTTACATCTCACCATATCCCTTATTCTAACACTTATCATAATCCTAATGATAAACCTAGCCCTAACCCAAAACCTAACCCTAACCCTACTGTAATCCTTTCCCTAGACCTAACGCTCAACATAACCCAAACTTAGTCCTTGCCCTAACTCTAGCTCAAACGCTAATCCTTACCGTAAACAAACCCTAGCCCAAACCCTACCCTAATCCTAGCCCTAATCCTAACCGTAACCAGCCCAAACCCTAGCTCTTGCTCTATCCATTACCCTAACCATAACCCTAAACCTAATGCTAACCCTAGCTCTAATAACCCTGAATCTACTTTTATCCTTAGCTCTGATTCTAACCTGAACCTTCAACCTAGCCCTAACACTTACTAAATCCATGAGCCTTACCCTTAACCTGACGGTAAGAAAACCCTAAGCCTAACACTAACCCTAACACTAGACATAACCCTAATACTCTCGCGACCCCTCGCCGGCAAGGGAAAACACGACACAGGATTCTTCTTTCAGCAGTTTTTCAGGCCTTGAGTCATGTATCATCTTCTAGCGCCCGCGCCCGACACACCCAAGCACAGCTTAATAAAGCCCCCCGCATCCCAATCCCAAGCCGCCACGTGGATCTCTCTCATAGGGTGGTAAGGGATTGCGCGCCAACTCTCCATAAAAGGAGTTGTTTATCACAGGCCACAGTGGAAGCCGGCGCCATCTTCTAATGGTGGCCGTGGTCTAAAAGAATGGCTTACCACATAATACTAACCCTAACCCTTGACCTAACCCTTAACCTAACCCTAGCCTTAGCACTAACACTAGCTTAAACCCTAACCCGTATCCTAATCTAAACCCTAACCCTAACCCTAGACTTAACCCTAACCCTAACCCTTACTCTAGCCCTAATCCTAAACATAATCCTAGCCCTAACCATAGCTTTAAATTGATCCATTACCCTAAAAGTAACCATAAACCTAATGCTAAACCTAGGCATAACCCTAACCCTATCCATTAACCTAAACATAACATGAATCCTAAACCTAACCTGAAGCCTAAACCTAACCTTATCCCTTAAACTAACCCTAACTCTAACCCTAATGTAATTTGAGTGCTAAACTTAAACCTCAACCTAATCCAAACCGAAAACCTGACCTGACCATTTTAATACCCCTAGGTCTAAACATGAACCTTACCCTGAACCTAACTCTGAATATAGACCTAGCCATAAACCTTATCCTAAAACTATCCTTAACCATAACCCTAGACCTGATATTAGACCTAGCCCTAATTGTTGCCTTAAACCTAACACAAATGCAAGCCCTCATTCTAGCCCCAAACATAGTCTTGATCCTAACCCAAACCCTAACTCTAGCCCTATACCTAATTTTATCCCTCGCCCTATATCTGAACCTAGATATAACTCCAACCCTTCCTCTAACTCTAACCCTATATTTAAACCTTACACTAATCCTAGACCTGATCCTAGCCCTAATTTAGCCCTAACCCTAATCCTAACACTAGCACTAATACTAAATCTAACTATCGCCCTAGCCCTATTCCTAGTTCTAACCCGATCCCTTACCATAACCCAACACTTGCTCTACCCTTAGCCCTAAACCTAGCCCTACCACTAACCCTAGATCTAACCATAACTCTAAATCTAACCCCAACCCTAAGCCTAAACCTCACACTAAATATAGCAATAACACTAACGCTAATCCTAAAACTAGCCCTAACCTAATCCTAGCCCTAAAATCAAACCAAGCCATAGCCCTAATTTTAACCCTTAACCTAAACCAAAACCTAACCCACACCTAGCCCTAACCCTAGCCCTAATTCCAGTCCTACCCTAACCCTAAAACTAACCTTGACATTGACTCTGACCCTAACACTAACTCTAGCTCTCAGATTACCCTAAAATTATACCTAACCCTAAAACTACCCCTACCCCTAACCCTAACCCTAAAAGTAATGCTAATCATAATCCTAGTTCTTACATTAGTCGTAGCCCTAATCCTAGCCCTAACCTAACCCAAAACCTAGTACTAATCTGAGCCCTACACCTGTTTTAACTCTAACCCTAACCAGAGACCTAACCATTACCCTAAACCTAACCCTAACATTAAAACTTGCCCTAACCCTAAACCTAAGCCTAGCTTTAATCCTAACCATAATCCTAACCCTAACCTTGCTCTAACCCTATCCATTACCCTAACCATAACCATAACCCTAATGCTAATTTTAGGATGAAAGCCCTGGTCCTAAACTTTAACCTAACTCAAACCTTAATCCTGACAGTGACCTTAATAATAACCCTATCTCTAAACCTGACCCTAACCTTCAACCTAAACCTTACACTAGAACTAGCCATAAACCTAACCTTAAAACTAACCCTAACCATAAACCTAACCTCACATTAACCCTAGCACTAATTCTAACCCTAACTCTAACACAAAACCTAACCCTAATCTTATCCCTAAACCTTGCCCTAATCCTAGCCCTAAACCTAGCCTTCATCCTAAACTTAACCCTAACCCTAGCCCTAACCTTATTTTGTACCTAGCAATAAACCTAGCTGTAACATCATAACCTTATCTTATAACATGATACCTTACACTAATTCTAACCCTAACCCTAGCCCTAAACGTAGGCCTAGCCCTAACACTAACCCTACTGCTAATCCTAGAACAAATTTAGTCCTAAACCTAACCCTAACTCTAACCCTTACCCTAACTCTCACCCTAGCACTAACCCTAGTTCTAAATCTATCCCTTACTATAACACAAACCCTAGACCTAAACCTAGCCCCAACCCCATTCCTACTTTTGCCCTAGCCCTAAACCTAGACTTAACCATAGCCCTAAATAAAACCCAAATCCTAAGCCTAAACCTCACCCTAACATTAGCCCTAACCCTAATGCTAATTGGAAACTATCCCTAACCCTAGTCCTAGCACTCAAACAAAACCAAGTCATAGGCTTAACACTAATCCTTAACCTAAACTAAAACCTATGCTTATACCTATCCCTAACCCTAACTGTAATTTGAGTCCTAACCCTAACTCTAGAACTTTTCTTGACCCTGACTCAGACCCTAACAATAACCCTAGCTCAAAACATCACACTAACACGAAACTTAACCCGAACACTAGACCTAGCTCTAACCCTAAAACTAGCCTTAATCATAACACCAGTTCTTATGTTAGCCATAGCCCTGTGGTAACAGAAAAGCAAGCTCTAAACCGAGACCTAAACCTAGCTTTAAACCTAACCCTACCCGAAACCTAGACCTATAACTAACCCTAACACTAGCCATTACACTACCTCTAAACCTATCCCTTACCATAAGCCAAACCCTCACCCTAATGCTATCCTAGTCCTAACCCTAATCCTTAGCCTACCCCAAACTATAACACTATTACTAGTCCTAAATCTAGCCCTCATTCTAGCTCCAACCCTAACCCTAACCCTGATCCTTATTCTGACCCTAACTCTAACCCTAGGATTAAACCTGACCCTAACCCTAAACTGAACCCTAACACCAACCCTTTGGGTAAACCTATACCTAAACCTAACCCTAACACTCGACCTAGACAAAAACCTAATCCTAAATCTAGCCATAACTCTAGCATTAGCCCTAAACAAAAACCTAGCCTTAGCGTCACAATAACCCTTAACGTAACTCAAACAATACTTCTACCTCTAGACCTAAACTTACTCCTAATTCTGGCCATAACACTAACCCAAACATGTCCCTTCCTGTAACACGAATCATAGCTCTAAACTTTATGCTAACACAAAATTTAGCCATAACCCTAACACTAGTCCTAGCCATAACCCTAACTCTAGGTCTTACATTACATAAAGCCCTAACGTTAGCCCTAAACCTCACACAAAACAAAGCTCTAAGCTTAACCATAACCCTAACCCTAGACCTAACCCTAACCTTAACCCGTGCCTTAAGCTTAACCCTAGCTGAAACACTAACCCTTACCCAAATATAACTCTAAACCCAACCATAAACCTAGTACTACCCTTAACCATAACCAAGGCCAAACCCTAGTTCTAACTCTATCCATTATCCTAAACATAACTCTAACTCTAATGTTAAATGTAGCTCTAAACTTAACCCTAACCCTAAACCTAGATGTCACACTAACCCTAACCATTGCCCTAGCCCTAACCATATCTCAAACCCTAACACTTACCCTAAACAAAACCCTAACACTAATCCTAGGCTTAACCCTAAACCTAACCCTAACCCTAGCCCTAATCCTAACCATAACCCTAGCCCTAAATCTACCCATTACTCTAAACATAATCCTAATCCAAATGTTAGCCCTAGGCCTAACTCTAAACCAATCTCTAACACTAACCTTATCCATTTCCTAAAAGTAACCTGAACACTAAACCTAACATTATTAATTACTCTAACCCAATCCCTAACCCTAATGCTAAATCAAACACTAAACCTATACCATAACCTAAACCAAACCCTAAACAAGACACTTACCCTAACAATACACCTAGCTTTAAACCAGACCCTTTCCCGAAACCTAACCCTTACAATAGACCTAGCCATAAACCTAACCTTTACACTATCCCTAAGCGTAACCCTAACTGACATTAGCCATAGACCTAATTCTCGCCCTAAACCTAACACAAACCCAAGCCGTCATCCTAGCGCTAATCCTACCCTTAATATTTACCTGAACCCTAACCCTAGCCCAATCCCTAATTTCAACCCTCACCCCATTTCTGAACCTAGGTATAACCACATCCCTTCCCCTAACCCTAACCGTAACCCTAATCCTAACACTAACACTAATGCTAACCCTAACCCTAACCCTAATACTAACCCTAGCTCTAATCCTAGCCCTAATTTAGTGCTAATTGTAACCCTAACTGTAACCCTACCCCTAAGACTAACTCTACCTCTTGCCCTAGACCTCTTTCTACTACTAACTCTATCTGTTACCATAACCCTACACTATCCCTAACCTAACCCCTAAACCTAACCCAAGTCCTAACCTTATATCTAACCATAACTCTGAATATAAACCTAACCCTAAGCCTGAACCTCACCCTACCACTAGCCCTAACACTATTACTACTCCTAAAACTAGTTCTAAACCTAGCTGTAGCTCTAAAACAAAACTTAGCCCTAGCCCTAACCCTAACACTAACGTAACTGTAACCTCAGACCTGACATTAGACCTAGCCCTAATTCTTGCCCTAACCCTAACACAAAACCCAACCCTACACCTACCCATAATTCTAGCCTTATTTTGAGTGTTATCCCTAACCCTAAAACTAATACTGACCTTGATTCTGACCCTTATACTAACCCTATTTCAAATCATCACTCCAATCATAATCTAACCCTAACACCAGACCTAGCACTAACCCTAACCCTAAAACCAGCCCTAATCGTACCCCTAGTTCTTATATGAGCCATAGCCCTGCCCTAGACCTAACCTAATCTAAACCATACCCCTAACCATAACCGTAACAGTAGCTTTAGCCCTAGCCCTAACTCTAAACCTAATCCTAACCCTAGCAATAATCCTAACCATAACCCTAGCCCCAACTCTAGCTCTAATCCTATCTATTACCTTAACCCTAACCCTAGCCCAAATACTAATCCTAGGATAAACCTAACTCTATCCATAACCCTAACCCTATTTATTACCGTAAACCTAACATGAAACCTAAACCTAACAATATCCATTATCTTAACCCTAAACATGATCCTAACCTAATTTGAGCCCTAACCCTAAGACTTAACCTAAACAAACCCTAAACGTGACCCTGACCCTAATAATACCCCTGTATCTAAAAGAGACCCTTACCCTCAACCTAACCCTTACACAATAAATAGCCATAAACCTAATCCTGAAACTATCCCTAACCATAACCCTAGACCTGATATTAGCCCAAGACTTAATGTTAGGCCCTATTAAAAAAGAAAAAAAAAGTATTCCTAATCCTGGCCCAAAACCTAGCCTTAATCTGACACTTAACCCTAACAGTAACCCTAGGCCTAACCCTAACCCTGGTCCTAATCCTAACTTTAACCCAATCCCTAACACTAGCACTAACTCTGTCCATTACCCTACACATAAGCTTATCCCAAATGCTAACCCTCTGTCTAAATCTAACCCTAATTATTACCCTATCCCTAACCCTAACCCTAACCTTACCTCTAATATTATCCATTACCATAAACTTAACCCTAACCCTAATTAAAACCCTAGCCATAACCCTAAACCTAAAACTAGCCCTAAACATAGCCCTAGCTCTTACATTACCCATAGTTCTAACCCTAGCCCTAAACCTAACATAAAACCTAGCCCTAATCCTAGGCCTAAACTTAGTCCTAAGCATAACCCTAAAAGTAATCCTAGCCCTAACACTAACCCTAACCCTAACACATGTCTTAGACCTAACCCTAGCTCAAGGAAAACCCTTTCACTAAACATAGCACTAGCCCCATCCTAAACGCTAACCCTAATCCTAGCTCTAATCCTAATTTTAATTCTAGCCCAAACTTTAGATCTAACTATATCCATTACCCTTACAGTAACCCTAATTATTACCCTATCCCTAACACTAAACCTAACCTTAAACATAAATGTAACCCGTAACCTAACCCGAAACCTCACACTTGCAATAGCCCTAACATTAGCTGAAACATTAAGCCTTACACTAAACCTAATCCTAACACTAGACCTAACCCATAATCTAACCCTAACCCTAACCCTAACCCTACCTCTAATATTATCCATTATCCTAAACTTAACCCTAAACCTAATTAAAACCTTAGCCATAACCCTAACCCAGAACCAAACCATAACCTTAAACATAACCCTAGGCCTACACTTAAATCTAACCCTCACCCTAGCTTTAACCCTAGCTAAAACACTAACCTTTACTCTAACTGAACCGTAACCGTAGCCCTAACCCTAACACTTACTCTAACCGTAATAATTACCCTAAACCAAACTCTAGCCCTAGCACTAAACCTAACCGTAATCATTGACTTAATCCAAACCATATCCTAGCCCTAACCCAAGCTCTAAACCTATCCATTACACTAAACATAACCGTAACCCTAATGCTAACCCTAACCCTATCAATAAACCTAACCCATTCTTTACCCTAAACCTTAACTGAAACCTAAAACTAACCATATCCATTATCCTAAATTTAAACCTAAACCTACCACTAACTCAAGCCTTAACCGTAAACTTTAACCTAAACCAAGTGCCAACCCTAACTCTAACCCTAATAAAAACCTACCTCTAAACCTGACCCTTACACTAAACGTAACTCACTAGAACTAGGCATAACCTAATCCTAAAACTATCCCTAACCATAACCCTAGACCTGACATTAGTCCTAGTCCTAGTCCTAGCCCCAAACCTAAAAGAAACCTTAGACATCATTCTAGCCCTATACCTACCATATTCCTACACTGAACACTAACCCTAACCCTAATCCTAATTCTAACCCTCATCCTAGACCTAAAGCTAGCTATAACACCACCCATTCCCTTAAACTTAACCTTGACCCCAGGGCTAACCCTAAACTAGCCCTATCCCTAGGCCAAACCTTAACACTAACCCTACCCTAATTCTAGCCCTAATTTAGCTGTAACCCTAACCCTAACCTAAGCCTGGTACTAAGTCTAAAACTAACTCTCTTCCTAGCCGTATCCCTAGTTCTAACCCTGTCCATTCCAGAACCCAAAACTAGCCGTAACCCTAGTCCTAGATCTAACCCTAAATCTAAATCTAACCCTAAACCTAATCCTAAACCTCATACAACACTAGCCCTAACTCTAACACTAATCCAAAATCTAGCCCTAACACTAGACCTAGCCGTAAAACAAAACTGAGCCATAGCCCTAACCCTAAACCTTAACTTAAACCAAACCCTAACCCTACACCTAGCCCTAACTTTACCCCTAAATAGAGTCCTAAAACTAACCTTAAAACTAACCCTTCTCATGACTCTGAGCCTAACACTAAACCTAGCCCTATACATCAACCTCACCTTAAACCTATGCTTTGCATGCTTCAGCATAGGGCTACATTCACAAGGAAAAAATCAGAGAGTGCACACAGAAAACTGATTGAGTGTGTCAAGTTTCAAGCAGCTAACACCAACCCTGTTTGTTATCCTGCTCCATTTCCAATTACACATATAAGTCAAGAAGAAGTGAAACCTTAAAACACATAGTGTTCCTGACAGCGAACCATGAACCGAGAAGGGACAAACATGGTGAATATAGTAAGCCTAGGTAAAAGATGAATCCTCCATGGTATCAAAGAAATTTGGACAAAACTAACTCTAACTCCAACACTAATTCTAACCCTAGCCCTATACCTAACATTAACCCTAACCCTAACCTGTTTAAAGAACATTTGATCAAAGAAGACCCAAATTTGGGGTGCCTAGTAGGGCAAGGTAACAGAAGAATCCTACCCAGTATTAAAAAATCTGACAAAATATTTAGGGGAGGTGTTTCAGTACATGCCTATTTTCCCTGATTTTTTTTTTCCTAAAGTGCTCTTGGATAATGTTCTTTTCATTGCCATAACTTTGGAAAACTTTCACTAGGAAGAAAACAGAGAGTGCCCACAGAGAACTGATTGAGTTTGTGAAATTTCAAGCAGCTAGCACCAACCCTGTTTGATTACCAGCTCCATTTCCATTCACCCATATAGGACAACTTGAAGTGAAACTATAAAATACAAATTGTTCCTGACAGTGAACAATTGAAATTAGAAGGCCCAAAACTGGGGAACATCATAAGGCTAGGTAAAAGAGAAATCATGCCCAGTATCAAAGAAATTTGAACAAAAATAACTCTAACCCTAACACTAGTTCTAACTCTAGTCCTAAATCTAACACTAACCCTAAACCTATCCTGTTTATAGAGATTTAATCATACCCCACACTAA
This sequence comes from Marmota marmota marmota, assembly GCF_001458135.2. Taxonomy (NCBI): domain Eukaryota; kingdom Metazoa; phylum Chordata; class Mammalia; order Rodentia; family Sciuridae; genus Marmota; species Marmota marmota. The sequence continues at coordinate 47,585,205 of NW_026000057.1, read as the reverse complement.
CCTTGGGAAAACTTGGGGAACCCAGAGCGGCAAGCTAGCAGATGAATCCTGTGCAGTATCAAACAAATCTGACCAAATAATTCTGGAGAGGAAGTTCAGGACATGCATATTTCCCTGATTTCTCATAAAGTGCTCTTAGATAAAGTTGTTTTTGCATGCTTGTGCTTAGAGCTACTTTCATAAGGAAGAAACCACAGAGTTCCCACAGAGAATAGATTGAGTGTGTGAAGTTTCAAGCAGCTAGCACAAACCCTGTTTGATTTCTAGCTCTATTTCCATTTATCTGTATAGGTTCAAATGAAGTGAAACCTCAAAACTCAAACCGTTCCTGACAGTGAACCTTGAACCAAGAAGGCCCCAAACTGGTGAACATAGTAAGGCTAGGTAAAAGATGACTCCTGCCCAATATCAAAGAAATTTGAACAAAACTAACTCTAACCCTAACACATGCTCTAACTCTAGCCCTAACCCTAACCCTAAAACTAACCCTAACCTGTTTAGAGAACCTTTGATCATAGAAGTTCCAAACTTGTGGAGACTAGTGGGGAAAGCTAACAGATGAATCCTGTGAAGTATCAAAGAAATCTGACGAATGCCTGGGGGACGTAGTTCAGTACATGCATATTTTCCTGTTGTCTCTAAAAGTGCTCTGAGATGAAGTTGTTTTTTCTTTTGCATGCTTCAGCTTTGGGATACTTTCACAAGGAAGAAATCAGAGAGTACCAACAGGGAATTGATTGAGTATGTGAAGTTTCAAGCAGCTAGCACCAATACTGTTTGATTTCGAGCTCCATTTTCATTTATCCATAGAGATCAAAATGAAGTGAACCCTCAAAATATACAGTGTTACTGACAGTGAACACTTGAACTGAGAAGGTCCAAAACTGGGGAACTTAACAAGGGTAAGGAACAGATAAATACTGTCCAGTATTAAATGAATTTGAACAAACCTAACTGTAACTCTAATGCTAGATTTGACTCTATCCCCAACACTAACCCTAAGCTGTTTAGAACACCTTTGATCATAGAAGTCCCAAAGTTGTGAAGCCTAGTGGGGCAAGCTAAGAGATGAAAAATGCACAGTATCAAAGAAATCTGACCAAATATTTTCAGGAGGTAGTTCATCACATGCTTATTTCCCTGTTGTCTCCTAAAGTGCTCTCGGATAAAATTGTTTTTGCATGCTTCTCCCTTGGCCTATATTCCATAGAAAGAAAGCAGAGAGTTTTCACAGAGAACTAATTGAGTGTGTGATGTATCAAGCAGCTAGTACCACAACTGTTTGATTTCCAGCTTCATTGTCATTCACACCTATAGGCCATAATGAAGTGACATCTAAAAATTCAAACTGTTCCTGACAGTGAACCATTGATCTTAAAGGCCCCAAATTGGGTATCCTCTTAAGGCTAGGTAAAGGATGAATACTGTACAGTATCAAAGTAATTTGACCAAAAAATATTGAAGAGTGCTCCTAAAGCACTCACAGATGAGGCTATTTATTTCTATTTCAGCATAGGGCTACTTCCACAAGAAACAAACAAACAAACAAAAAATGCACACTGAGAACTGATTGAGTGTGTGAAGTTTCAAGCAACCTTTCAAATCAACTCTGTTTGATTTCAAGCTCTATTTTCATTTACCCATATAGGACAAAATGAAGTGAAAACTTAAAATACAAACTGTTCCTGACATCGAACCACTGAACCCAGAAGGCTCAAACCTGGGGAGAATAGTAAGGCTAGGGAAAAGATGAATCCATCCCAGTATCAAAAAAAGTTGAAAAAAATTAACTCTAAAACTAACTCTAAACCTAACCCTAACCCTAACATTAACCTTAACCCTTACCTGTATAGAAAACCATTGATCCTAGATTTCCAAACTTGGGTAGAATAGTGGGTAAGTTAAAGATGAATACTGCACAGTATCAAAGAAATCTAATCAAATCATTGGGAGACTTATTTTAATACATACATATTTCTGTGTTTTCTCCTTAAGTGCTCTCAGATACAGTAATTTTTGCATGCTTCATCTTTGGCCTACCTTCAAAAGAACAAAAGCAGAAAGTGCCCACTGAGAACTGATTTGTGAAGTTTCAAACACCTCCTACCAACCCTGTTTGATTTTCAACTCAATTTTCATTCACATCAATAAACCATAATGAAGGAAAATCTTAAAATACAAACTGTCCCTGAAAGCGAACCATTGAAGCTAGAAGGCCCATACCTGTGGAGCACAGTAAGGCTAAGTAAAAGATGAATCTTGCACAATATTATAGAAATTTGAAGAAAACTAGGGCCATGTTGGAGCTCTCTATGCAGATGGAGCTCGGCTGTGTGGTTGCTCTCAGCTCAGTCAGAAGTCGGAAGACTTGGCCGCGGGTTCACTCTCGGCTCAGATGGAAGTTTCGGCCATGCAGGTGCTCTTGGCACAGAGGATAGGTAGCACAGAACACAGAGGCTTTGCTTGCGGGTCGCCAGAACAAGCTCTGGACACGTCCAAAGGTCACCCCAGAACCACCCACCTCACCAAACACCCTACCCAGGTAACAGATGGAATCTATCTTGGAAAACCTTACTCACCATCTATCGGTGGCTGTGGCTACCAGATCAGTTCTGCGGCTGCTCAGGTACCCGGTTTCCAACTCCCCTACTTCCAGCTGTAATAACTCAAGATTTTTCTCACAAGCATTTTTTTTTTTGGGGGGGGGCGTAACTATCAATGCAGAACTGCAACTGTACAGGTACCTGGTTTCCAACTCAAGAGACTAAGAGTAGGGAGGCTCCAGGTAGAAGCTCAAGCCCTCTCAGACTGGCTACCTCCACCACCCTTAGCACAGAGACTCAAGTTAGGAGTAGACAACTCCACCTACTGGAAAAAAAAAAAAAAACAGAGTTCTGAGACACTTTTCTATTCTCGATTTTATCATCTATTCTCCTCTACCCTTCCCCCTCTGGCCCTCACAATCTCAACATGCATGAAACTAAGAACTTTGTATGAAATTGGACTTTAAGAACTGAATCACCAGAATAGTATAATATGGAGAAATTGCATAGGTCCACCTCACCCCCCATTTATTTTCTCTTATTTTCATTCTCTCTTTCTTTCTTGTTATTTTTTTCTTCTTTTTCCTTCCTCCCTCTATCCCACTTTCTACCTCCTAACTTTTACTATTTATACATTGGGTAATTTTATGAATACAAATAAGGAATTTGAATTTATACATTCTTCAATAAATTACTCCTGTCTATTCATTACAGTTCTCCTCCAATTTGCTAAGATAGATTAATCTCATACCCTCATTCCATTCCCCCTTAACATAGCATCCTACCCCTGACCATCAGTTCTCTATATACCACCAGAAATGGTATGCCTTTTATGAAACTAATGACTATATTCTCAATAATAATTGAGGCCATCATCTGTAGACATAGAATCTAAATATAAATGTATTTATAATGGTTAGGATTAGGCTTCAGGTTAGGATTAGATTTAGAGTTAGGATTTAATCTATGGTTAGGGCTAGGACTAAGGATAGGGCAACGGCTAGGGCTAGGGTTAGGGTTATGGTAAGGGATAGGGTTAGAACTAGTGATAGGCTAGTGTGAGAGTTAGAGATAGTCATAGGGCTAGGGCTAGGGTTATGTTTAGGGATAGGGCTAAATTAGGGCTAGGGTCAGTGTTAGGTTTAGACCTCAGGTTAGGGTTAGATTTAGGGTTACATGTAGGGTTAGGGAGTGGGTTATAGCTAAGTTGAAGGCTAGGGTGAGGGTTAGTATTAGGGTTAAGGCTAGGGTTAGGGTTAGGGTTATTATTAAGGCTAGGCTTAGGGCTAGAATGAAGGCTGGTGTTTGTGTTAGGATTAGGGCTATTATTATGGCTAGGGCTAATGCCAGGTGTAGGGTTACATTTAGGGATAGATTTAGTGTTAGGTTTATGCCTTGGTCCAGTGTAAGGGTTAGGTTTAGGGTACGGGTCAGGTTTTGAGCTAGGGTTATTATTAGGGTCAGGTTCAAGATTATGGTTTGGATCAGGTTAGAGGTAAGTTTTAGGGCTCGAATTAGCATTATGTTTAGGGTTAGGGTTAATGACAGGGTAAGGTTTAGGGTTTAGATGTGGTTTCATATAATGGATAGGGTTAAGGTTAGGCCTAATGTTTAGCATAAGGGTTAGGGTTTTCATTAGGGTAATGGATAGTGGTAGACCTAAGATTAGGGCTAGGGTTATGTATAGGATTAGGGCTTTTTGGGGGGGTTCGGGTTAGGTTTCAGTTTAGGGTTAAAGGTAGGTTTAGGACTCGGATTAAGGCTAGGTTTTGGGTTAGGTAAGGGCTAGGGTTAAGGCTACAGGTAAAGTACAAAGTAGGGTTATGATTAGTGCTAGTTATAGGGTCAGGGTTAGGGCTAGGTCTAGTGTTAGGGTAAGGTTTATGGTTATGACAATATTTAGAGCTAGAGTTAGTGTTAGGGTCAGAGTCACTGTCTGGATTACTTTTCAGGTTAGATTTAGGACTAGAATTAGAGATGGGTGTAGGGCTAGGTGTAAGGTTAGGGTTGGGTTTAGGTTAAAGTTTAGGGTTAGGGCTATGACTTGTTTTTGCTTTAGGACTAGGGGTAGGGTTAGGGCTAGTTTTATGATTAGTGTTAGGGTTAGGGCTAATGTTAGTGTCAGGTTTAGGCTTATGTTTAGGGTTAGATTTAGAGTTAAGTTTAGATCTAGGGTTTGAGCTAGGAATAAGGATAGGGCTAGGTTTAGGGATAAGTTTAGGGATAGGTTTAGGGTGATGGTAAAGAATTTGTTTAGAACTAGGTATAGAGCTAGAGTGAGAGTTACAGTTAGTCTTAGGGCAAGGGTTAGTGTTAGGGTTAGGCCTAGGGTTAGCGCTAGGGTTAGTGTTAGGTTTAAGGTTAGGGTTAGGTTTAGGGTAAGGATTGGGATTATAGCTAGTTTTATGGCTAGGGTAAGGGTTATAATTAAAATTATCGTTAGGTTTATGATTAAGGTGAAGTTTATGGCTAGGATGTGGGCTACGGTTTGTTTTAGCGTTAGGTCTAGGATTAGAACTAGGGCAAAAGTCACATCTAGGATTACAGTTAGGGATAATTTAGGGTGAGATTTATAGCTAGGTCTATTTTAAGGGTTAGGTTTATGGTTAGGGTCAAGTTTAGAGCTAGGGGCATTATTAGAGTTAGGGTCAGGCTTAGGGCTTTTGTTAGGTTAAGGTTAAGGTTTAGGGCTCTAATTAGCATTATTGTTAAGGATATGGTAATGATAGTTTTAGGTTTAGGGTTCAGGTTAAGTGTAGGGTAATGGATAGGGTTAGGGTTAATGATAGGATTAGGGTTTGGCATAGGGTTAGCTTAAGGGTTAGGGTTATCATTAGAGTAATGGATAGGTTAGAGCTAGGGTTAGGGCTAGGATTATGCTAAGGAATAGGTCTAGGCTTAGGGTTAGGGTTAGGGTTATGGTTAGAATTAGGATTAGCTTTAGGGTTAAAGCTAGGGTAGGCATTGGATTAGGGTAGGTTTTGCGATAGGTTAGGGCTACAGCTAATGTAAGAACTTGTTATGATTCAGGCTAGTTTTAGGGTTAATATTAGGGCTAGGTATAGTTTTAGGGTTAGGTTTAGGGTTGGGGTGGTATTTAGACCTAGGGTTACTGTTAGTGTCAGGGTCAGTGTTCAGGTCAGGGTTATGGTTAGAATTAAAGCCAGAATTAAGTCTAGGGGAAGAGTTAGTGTTTGGCTTAGGCTAAGGGTTATTGTTAGGGCTATGTCTAGGTTTTTCATTAGGTCTAGGATTCGAGTTATGGCTACATTTAATATTAGGTTTAGGTCTAGGGCTAGTGTTAGGGTTAGGTTTAGTTACAAGGTTACTGGAAAGGCTACTGTCAGGGTTCAGTTTAGGGTTAGGTTAATGTTTAGACCTATGATTAGTGTTAGGGTCAGAATAGGGGTCAGATTTAGGGTTAGGGTTTGGGTTTGGGTTAGAGATAGAATGAGTGCTAGCGTTAGGACTAGTAATATGATTAGGGTTTGGGTTTGGTTAAAGATTAGGTTTAGCATTAGGGTTACGGTTTGGCTTGGGGTAAGGGATAGGGTTAGAGCTAGGTTTAGGGCTTGGATTAGGGCAAGGGTTAGGGTTAAAGCTAGGTTTAGGGCTCAGATTAGGGCTAGTTTTGTGTTAGGTTTAGGGCTAGGCAATGGCTAATGTAAAAACTAGGGTTACAATTAGGGTAAATTTTTGGATTATGGTTAGGGGTTAAACCTCTAGTGTTTGGATTAGGTTAAAGGTTAAGGTGATATTTAGAGCGAGTGTTAGTGTTAATTTAATAGTCAGGGTCAGAGTTAGCTTTAGGGTTAGATTAGGACTCAAAATAAGGCTAGGGTTACTGTAAGAGTTTGGTTTAAGGTTAGGGTGGTGTTTAGAGCTAGGGTGAGTGTTAGGACTCCGAGGGTTACGACTCGGATTAGGGCTAGGTTTTGTGTTAAGTTAATGATAGTTAAAGATAGTTTTAGTGTTAGGTTTATGTTAGGTTAGTATTAAGGTTAAGGTAATTTAGCATTAGGGTTAGTGTTAGGTTAAGTCAGGGTTAGTATTAAGGTTAAGGTTAGGACTCCAATTAGGGCTAGGGTTAGGTCTAGGTGTAGTATTAGGATTTGGTTTAAGTTAAGGTTTAGTGTTAGGGCTATTACTCAGTTTTGTTTTAGTGCTAGGGTTAGGGTTAGGGCTAGTTTCATGATTAGTGTTAGGGTTAGTGCTACTGTTAATGTTAGGCTTAGGGTTAGGGTTAGTGTTAGATTTAGAGTTAGAGTTAGATCTAGGGTTAGGACAAGGAATAAGAATTAGGCAAGTGTTATGGCTAAGTTTATGGCTATGTTTATGGCTAGGGTTAGGGTTAAGTTAAGGATAGGGTAAGAACTTGGGATAGGGCTAGTGTGAGAGTTAGAGTTAGTCTTAGGGCTATGGTTAGCATTATAATTAGGAATAGGGTTAAATTAGGGCTAGGATTAAGGCTAGATTTAGTGTTCAACTTAGGTCTAGTGTTAGGGTTAGGGTTAGGATTAAGTTTAGGGTAAGGGATGGTGTTATAGCTAGGTTTAGTGTGAGAGTGAGTGTTAGAATTAGGTTAGGGCTATGGTTAAGGATAGGGTTATGATTAGGGCTAGGTTTAGGGCTAGGATAAGGGTTAGGGTTAGGGTTAGGATAAGGGCGAGAGATTGTTTTAAGATTAGGGCTAGGGATAATATCAGGTCTTGGGTTATGGTTAAAGATAGTTTTAGTGTTAGGTTTATGACTACATGAAGTGTAAGGGTTAGTTTTAGGGTTAGGGTCAGGTTTAGAGATAGGAGTATTTTTACAGTCAGGGTCTGGGTTAGGGTTTGGGATAGGTTAAGTTTTAAACTTAGGGGTAAATTTAGCATTAGGGTTAGTGTTAGGTTAATGATAGGGTGAGGTTTAGAGTCTAGGTTTGGATTAGGGTAATGGATAGGGTTAAGATTAGGGATAGGTTTAGGTTTAGGACTAGGTTTACCATTAGGGTTAGGGTTATGTTTATGGCAATTGTTAGGGTTAGAGCTAGCGTTAGTGCTAGAGTTATGTTTAGGATTATGGCTAGGGTTAGGGTTAGGATTATGGTTAAAACTGGGGTTACGACTCGGATTAGGGCTAGGTTTTGTGTTAAGTTAGTGATAGGGTTAGGGTTATGGTTAATGTAAGTATCAGAGTTATGTTTAGGGTTAAATTTAAGGTTAAGGTTAGGGCTATGTCTAGTGTTAGGTTTAGGTTTAGGGTTAGGGTTATTTTTAGGGCTATGGTTAGTGTTATGGTCAGAGTCAGGGTCAGGGTTAGTTTTAGGGTTCAGATGAAAACTCAAATTAGGGCAAGGGTTAGGGTTAGGGTTTGGTTTAGTTTAAGAGTTAGGGTTAGGGCTATGGTTCAGTTTTGTTTTAGGGCTAGGGATAGGGTTAGGGCTAGTTTTAGGATTAGCATTAGGGTTAGGGCTAGTGTTAGGTTTAGGTTTAGCCTTAGAATTAAAGTTATATTTAGAGCTAGGGTTAGGGTTAGGGTTAAGCTTAGGGTTATTATTAGATTTAGAGTTAAAGTTAAATCTAGTTAGGACTAGGGCTAAGGATAGGATATGGTTAGGACTAGGTTTAGGGTTCTCGTAAGGGATTGGGTTAGAACAAGGGATGGGGCTACAGTGAGAGTTAGAGTTAGTCTTATGGCTAGGGTTAGGGCTAGGGTTAGGAATAGGGCTACATTAGGGCTAAGATTAGGGCTAGGTTAGTGTTAGGGTTAGGGTTAGTGTTAGGGTTAGGGTTAGGAGTAAGGGTATGTTTAGTGCTACGATAAAGGCTGTGATTTGTGTTAAGTTTAGGGCTAGGATTAGGGCTAGGGCTAATGTCAGGTCTAGGCTTATGGTTGGGGATAATTTTAGGATTATGGTTATGGCTAGGTCTAGTGTAAGTGTTAGGTTTAAGGAAAGGGTCAGCTTTAGAGCTAGGGGATTTATTAGGGTCAGGGTCAGAGTTAGAGTTTGGTTAATGTTAGAGTTTAAGGTTAGGGCTCGAGTGAGCATTTGGGTGTGAGTTAGAGTAATGATAGGGTTTTGTTTAGGATTCAGGTAAGTTTTAGCTATTTGTTAATGTTAGGGTTAGGTCTAGGGTTCACATTAGGGTAAGGGTTAGGGTTAGTATAATGGAAAGTTTAGGGCTACGTTTTGGGCTAGGTTTATGGTTAGGAATAGGCCATGAGTTACAGTTAGGGTTAGGGTTAGAACTAGGGTTAGGGTCAGGGTTAGGTTTAGTATAAGGGTTAGGTTTTGAGCTAAGGTAATGCCTAGGGTGAGGGTTCGGTTTAGGGTTAAGTCTAGGGATAAGATTACAGTAGGGTTAGGGTTAGGGTAGGATTAGGGCTAGGTCATCATTAGGGGTAGGGTTAAGGTTAGGGTAATGGATAGGTTTAGATGTAGGTTTAGGGTTATAGTTAATGTTAGATAGAGGTTTAGGCATAGGGTTAGAGCCATGATTATGTTTAGGTTTATGATAAGGGTTAGGGTTTGAGCTAGGCTTAAGTCTATGGCGATGTGAGTTTAAGGGTTAGGTCTAGGGTTAGTTTTCCAGTTAGTTATACCGTTAAGGTTAGGCCTAGGATTATCAATAGGGTTATGTTTAGGTTTAGGGTAAAGGGTAGGTGTAGGGCTAGGGTTAGGTTAGGATTAGGACTAGAGTTATTTTTAGGGATAGATGTAGGTTTATATTTAGGGTAAGGGTTAGGCTTTGAGCTAGGATTACTACTAAGGTGAGGGTTAGGTTAGGGTTAGGGTTAGGGGTAGGGGTAGGGTTATGCTTAAGGCTAGGTTTAGGCCTGGGATTAGCTCCAGGTTTTGGGTTAGTTTTACGCCTAAGGTTAGAGCTATGGGTAATGTAAGAGCTAGGGTTATATTTAGGGCTAGTTTTAGGGTTAGGGTTATGGATAGGTATAGTGTTATGTTTAGATTTTTGTGGAGGGTCTTATTTAGATATAGGTTTACTATAAAGGCAGGGTCAATGTTCAGGTTAGAGTTAGATTTAGGGTTACAGCCAGAATTAGGACTAGGTTTAAGTCTAGGGCTAGTGTTAGGGTTTGGTCTAGGGTTATGGTCAGGTTTAGACCTAGGGTTAGTGTTAGGATCAGAATACAGATCAGGGTTAGTTTTAGGGTTTGGGATAGGGTTAGAGCTAGAGTGATGGCTTGGTTTTGGACTATTAATAGGGTTAAGGTTTTGGTTAGCCTAAAGATTAGGGATAGGTCTAGGGTTACCATTACCATGGTAATGGTGTTAATGTTTGGCTTAGGGTAAGTGATAGCCTTAGAGCTAGGGTTAGGGCTAGGGTTAGAATTAGGTTTAGGGTTAAATCTAGGTTTTGGACTCAGATTAGGGCTAGTTTTCGTGTTAGGGTTAAGTAAATGGCTAATGTAAATACTAGGGTTACAATTAGCATTAGTTTTAGGGTTAGGGTTAGGGTCAGGGGTAGGTATAGTGTAAGTGTTAGGTTTAAGTTTAGGGTAATATTTAGAGCTAGGGTTATTGTTAGGATCTGAGTAAGAATCAGAGTTTGTTTTAGGGTTAGGTTTAGGATTCAAATAAGGGCTAGGGTTACTGTTAGGGTTCACTTTAAGATGAGGGTTGTGTTTAGAGCTAGGGTGACTGTTAGAATATGAGTTAGGGTCAGGGTTACTTTTAAGGTTAGGGTTATGACATGAATTAAGGCTAGGGTTATTGTTAGGGTTTCATTTAAGTTTATTATTGTGTTTAGAGCTAGGGTGACTGTTAGGATATAAGTCAGGGTCAGAGTAAGTTTTAAGATTAGGTTTAGGACTCCAATTATGCCTAGGGTTAGATCTAGATGTAATGTTAGGGTTTGGTTTAAGTTAAGGTTTAGGTTTAGGGGTATTGCTCAATTTGGTTTTAGTCCTAGGTTTAGGGTTAGCACTAGTAATATGATTAGCATTAGGGTTAGGACTAGTGTTTGTGTTAGGCTATGCTTAGGGTTAGGGTTAGATTTTAAGTTAGCTTTAGATCTAGGGTTCGTTTGGGATAGGTCTGATGATAGGGCAAGGGTTAGGGCTAGGGTCAGGATTGTGTTAATGGATTGGTTTAGAAATAGGGATAGGGCTAGTATGAGAGTTAGAGTTATTCACAGAGCTAGAGTTATGGTTAGTTTTAGGGATAGGACTAAATTAGGGCTAGGATTAGGGCTAGATTTAGTGTTCACCTTAGGCTTAGCATTAGGACTAGGGTTATGGTTATCTTTAGGGTAAAGAATGACATTATAGCTAGGTTTAGAGGTAAGGTGAGGGTTAGAATTAGGGTTAGGGCTAAGGATAGAGTTAGGGATATTATTAAGGCTAGGTTTAGGGCTAGGATGAGTGCTAGGGTTTGTTGTAGGTTTAGTTCTAGAATTAGGGCTAGGGCTAATGTAAGGTCTAGTATTACAGTAAGGGCAGATTTAGGGTTAAGTTTTTGTCTAGGTCTAGTGTAAGTGTTAGGCTTCGGGTAAGGTCAAGTTTAGAGCTAGGTGTATTTTTAGGGTCAGGATCAGGGTTAGAGTTTGTTTTTGCTTAATGTTTAAATATAGGGCTCAAATGAGCATTAGGGTTAGGGTTAGAGTAATGGATAGGGTAGGTTTAGGTTTCAGGGTAGGTTTAGGAGAATGGAGAAGTTTCAGGTTAGCAAAATGGTTAGGGATAGGCTTAGGGTAAGCATTAGTATTAGAGTTCTCATTAAGGTAATGTATAGGGTTAGAGCTTGGGTTAGGGCTAAGGTTATTGTTAAGATTAGGTCTAGAGTTAGGCTTAGGGTTTGGGTTAGGGGTAGTAATCCTAGCTTAGGGAGGGTTAGGTTAGGTTTAGGGTATAGTTTAGGTTTTGAGCTAGGGTTAGTCCTAGGGTGAGGGTTAGGTTTAGAGTTAGGTCTAGGATTAGGGTTATGGTTATGATCAGGGTTATGTATAGGGTTAGGGCTAGGGTTTACAATAGGGTTAGGGTTAGATTTAGGGTAATAGATTGGGTTAGATGAAGGTTACCTTTAGTGTTAAGGTTAGATTTAGGATTAAGTTTAGTTTTAGGGCTAGGTTACAGTTGGGTTTAGGGTAAGGTTTAGGGTTTGAGTTAGGGTTAGGGCTACAGCAAGTGTTAGGTTTAGGGTTAGGTTTAGGCTAGGTTTATGGTTTGTATTAGGGTTTTGGTTAGTGTTAGAGTTAGGGTTATCATTAGAGTTATGGTTAAAGTTAAGATAATGGCTAAAGTTAGAGCTAGGGTTAGGGATAGGGTTAAATTTAGGATTAGGTCTAGGGTTAGGGTTATGGTTAGAGATAGTCCTAGGGTTATGTTTAGGCTATGGGTTAGGCTTTGAGCTAGAGTTAAGACTAAGGTGAGGGTTAGGGTTAGAGTGAGGGATAGGGTTATGGTGAGGATTATGCTTAGGGTAGGTTTATGCCTTGGATTAGGGCTAGGTTTTGTGTTAGGTTTAGGGCTGTGGTTAATGTAAGATCTAGGGTTCTAATTAGGGCTAGTTTTAGGGTTAGGGCTATGGCTAGGTCTAGTGTTCAATTTAGATATTGGTTTAGGTTCGGGTTTAGAGCTAGGCTTAGTGTTAATGTCAGTGTCAGTGTTCACGTAAGTGTTAGGGTTAGGGTGAAAGGCAGAATTAGGACAAGTTTAGGTATATGTTAGGTATAGTGTTTGTTTTAGGTTAATGGTTAGTGTTAGGGCTAGGACTAAGTTTTTGTTTAGGTCTAGGGCTATAGTTATCACTAGATTTAAGATTAAGTTTAGGTCTATTACTAGTGTTAGGATTAGGTTTAGGTATAAGGTTACTGGTAGGGCTAGTTTCAGGTTTCAGTTTAGGGTTAGGGTCAGGTTTAGAATTATAATTAGTATTAGAGTCAGAATAAGGGTGAAGGTTCGGGTTAGGTTTTGGATTAGGATTAGAGCTACAATGAGGGCTAGGGTTAGGACTAGTAATAGGGTTAGTGTTTCATTTAGGCTAAGTATTAGGATTAGGACTAGGTTTAGCATTAAGGATAAGTTTTGGTTTAGCGCTAGGGATAGGGTTAGAGCTAGGTTTAGAACTACTTTTAGGATTAGGTTTAGGGCTAGTGTTAGGGTTAGGGTTAGGGTTATATCTAGTTAGGGCTCGCATTAGGGCTATGTTTGTGTTAGGATTAGGGCTATTTCCAATGTAAGAACTAGGTTTACAATAAGGGTTAGTTTTAGGGTTTGGGTTTGGGCTCGGTCTTGTGTTAGTTTTAGCTTTAGGGTTACAGTAATATATAGAGATAGGGTTAGTGTTTGGATAAAAGTTGGGTCAGGGTTAATTTGAGGCCTAGGACTCAATTTAGAGCTAGGATTATTGCTAGTTAGTAGGGTTAGGGCTAAGGGTAGGTCTAGCTTGAGGGTTACAGTAACGGAAAGGGTTAGAAATAGAAATAGGGCTAGTGTTGAGGATTAGAGTTAGTCTTACGGCTAGGGTTGGGGTAGTGTTAAGGTTCGGCTAAATTAGGGCTAGGATTAGCACTAGGATAAGTGTTAAGGTTAGGCTTATGTTTAGGGCTAGGGTTAGGTTTAGGTTTAGGGGCAAGGATGAGTTATATAGCTTGGTTCAGGGCTAGGGAAAGGATTAAAATTAGGGATAGGGATAGGGTGAGGGTTCTGGTTAGGATTAAGGCTAGGTTTAGGGCTAGGATGAGGGCTAGGGTTTGTGTTAGGGTTACGACTAAGATTAGGGCTAGGGTTAATATCAGGTCTTGGGTTAAAATTAGGGATAGTTTTAGGGTTTGGTTTATGGCTAGGTCTAAATATGAAGGTTAGGTTTAGGGTAGGGGTCAGGTTTAGATCTAGGTGTATTATTAGGGTCAGAATCCGAGTTAGGGTTGGTTTGGGTTAAGGTTTTCAGTTAGGGCTGGAATTTGTGTTAGGGTTAGGTTTCGAATTAGAGTAATGGATAGTGATAGGTTTAGGGTTCACTTTAGGTTTAGAGTACTGTATAGGGTTACTGTTAGGCATAGGGTTAAGTTTAGGCCTAGTGTTAACATTTGGGTTAGGCTTATGTTTAGGGCAATGGATAGGGTTAGTGCTAGTGATAGGGATCGGGTTAAGGTTAGGATTACAGCTAGGATTAGGGTTAGGCTTAGGGTTAGTGTTAAATTAGGTTTAGGGTAAGTGTTAGGGTTTGAGCTAGGATTAGGGCTCACAAGAGGTTTAGGGTTAGAGTCACGGCTATGGTTAGGGTTATGGTTAGTGTTAGGGCTAGGGTTAGCATTGGGGTTAGGGTTATGTTTAAAGTGATCGATAAAGTTAGATATAGGATTTGGGTATGGTTACAATTAGGATTCGGCTAGGATTAGGATTAGGGTTAGAGTAGGGTTAAGCTTAGGGCAAGGGTTAGACTTTGAGCAAGGGTAAGGGCTACAGCAAGCATTACGGTAGGGTTCGTTAGGTTAATGTTAGAGTTATGCTTAGGACTAGGTTTAGGGCTATGTTTTATGTGAGGTTTATTCCTTGCATTAGGGCTAGGGGTAATGTAAGTGCTAGGGTTATGGTTATGGCTAGTTTGAGGGTTAGGGTTATTGATAAATCGTGTTTTAGGGTTAGGTTTTGGGTTATGATAAAGTTTAGAGCTAGGGTTTATTTTATGGTAAGACTCAGTGTTCAGGTTAGTTTGGGATTTAGTGTTACGGCCAGATTTAGAACTAGGTTTAGGCCCAGGAGTAGGGTTAGTCTTTGTGTTAGGTTAATGGTTATTGTTAGTGCTATGGCTAGGTTTTTGTTTAAGGCTAGGTCTAGAGTTATGGCTATATTTAGGATTAAGTTGGGTGTAGTGCTAGTGTTATGGTTAGGTTTACATATAGGTTTACCGGTAAAGCTACTGTTAGGGTTTTGTTTAGGATTAGGGTCAGGCTTATTTCTAGGGTTAGTTTTAGGGTCAGAATAAGGGTCAGGGTTAGGGTTAGGCTTTGGATTAGGGTTAGAGATAGAATGATGTCTAGGGTTGGGACTAGTAATAGAGTTAAAGTTTGGGGCAGGCTAACGATTAGGGTTATAACTAGGGTAGCATTAGGGTCAGGGTTTAACTTAAGGTAAGGGATAAGTTTAGAGCTAGGGTTAGGGTTAGGGTTAGGGCTAGGGTGAAAGCTACAATTAGGGCTCAGGTTAGGGCTAGGTTTTGTGATAGGGTTAGGGCTATTGCTAATGTAAGAACTGGTTTTACGATTAGTGCTAGTTTTCTGGTTAGGATTAGGACTAGGTCTAGTTTTTGTTTTAGGTTTAGGGTTAGGGTGATATTTAGAGCTAGGGTTAGTTTTAGGTTCAGAGTCAGGGTCAATATTAGTTGTAGGGTTAGGGATAGGGCTAGGTGTAACATTAGGATTTGGTTTAGGTTAAGAGTTAATATTAAGGCTATAGCTCAGTTTTGTTTGAGGGCTATGGCTAGGCTTAGGGCAAGTTTTCAAATTAGCATTAGGGTTAGGGCTCCTGTTATGGTGAGGTTTAGCTTTAGTGTTAGGGTTAGATTTCGAGTTAGGGTTAGATCTAGGTTTACAGCTAGGCCTATATTTAGGGCTAGGTTTGGGCTAGGGTTAGGGCTAGGCTTTCACTTATAGAAAGGGATAAGTTTAGATCTAGGGATAGGGTTAGGGCGAGAGTTAGAGTTAGTCTTAGGGCTAGGGATATGGTTAGGTTTAGGATTAGGGCTAAATTAGCGTTAGGATTAGAGGAAGGGTTAGTATTTTGGCGAGGCCTTGGTTTAAGGCTAGGGTTAGGATTAGCGTTAGGGTATGGTATGATGTTATAGCTAGGTTTAGGGTTAGGGTGAAGGTTCAATTTAGGGTTAGGGCTAGAGTTCGTGTTAGGGTTAGGATTAAGGCTAATTTTATTGTCAAGATTAGGGCTATGGTTTTTGTCTAGCATTAGGCCTAGGGCTAATGTCAGGTCTAGTGTTATGGTTAAGGATAGTTTTAGGGTTAAGTTTATGGTTAGGTATAGTGTAAGGGTTAGGTTAAAGGTTAAGTTCAGTTTTACATAGGAGTATTATTAGGGTCAGGAAAAGGGTTAGGGTTTGTTTAGGTTAAGGTTTAGGTTTAGGGCTCAAATTAACATTAGGGGTACGTTTAGGGTTAGGGTAATGGATATGGCTAGGTTTAAGGTTCAGGTTAGGTATAGGTAATAGTGTTAGAGTTATCAATAGGGTAGGGTTATCCTAGGGTTAGCATTAGGGTTAGGTTTATGGTTAAGGTAATGGATAGGAGTAGAGCTAGGGTTAGGACTAGGGTTATGGTTAGGATTAAGTCTAGGGTTAGGATTAGGTTTAGGGTAAGGGTTAGGGTTAGGGTTAAAGCTAGGGTTAGGGCTCAGATTAGGGCTAGGTTTTAGATTAGTTTAGGGCTAAGGTAGGGCTATGGCTAGTGTAAGAACTAGCATTACGATTAGGGCTAAATTTAGGGTTAGGGTTAGGGCTAGGTCTAGTGTTAGGATTAGGTTTAGTTTAGGGTGATGATTTGAGATAGGGCAAGGGATAGGGTCAGAGTCAGAGTCAGTGTCAGTTTTAAGGTTAGGGATAACATTTGAATTAGAGTTAAGATTAAGGTTAGGTGTAGTTTTAGGTAATACGTTAAGGTTAGAACAAGAATTAGGCCTAGGGATAATGTCAGGTATGCAGTTACATTTAGGTTATGATCAGCATTAGGGATGTGGCTCAGTTTTGTTTTAGGTGTATGTAGGGCTTGGGTTAGGGCTAGTTTTTGGATTAGCGATACTCTAAGGGCTTGTGGTAGGGGTTAGATTTATTATTTATAGGGTCAGTTTTAGAGATATGGTTATTATTAGTTTCACGGTAACAGCTATGGTTAGGCTTAGGGTAGGGGTTAGATTTATTATTACGGTTAGATCTAGGGTTAGGGCTAGTATAAGTGTAACAGTAACAGATGAGGTTAGTACTAGAAGTCAGTCTAGCTCAAGAGTTAGAGTTAGTCTTAGGGCTAGGGTTAGAGTAAGCGTTATATTTAGTGATAAATTAGTGCTAGGATTAGAGCTAGGTTTACTGTTATGGTTAGGCCTAGTGTTAGGACTAGGGTTAGGGTTAGTGATAGTGTTAGGGTTAGGGTTAGGATTAGGGGAATGGATGTGGTTATACCTAGGTTCAGAACTAGGGCGAGGATTTAAATTAGGGATTGGGTTAGGGTTAGGTTTCAGATTTGGATTAAAGTTAGGTTTAGGGCTACGATGAGGGCTAGGGTTTGTGTTAGGTTTAGGGCAAGAATTAGGTACAGTGCTAATGTCAGGTCTATGTTTTGTTAGGGATAGTGCTATGGTTAATTTTATATCTAGGTCTAGTGTAAGAGTTAGGTTTAGGGTAAGGGTCAGGATTAGAGCTAGGTGTATTATTAGAGTCGGTGCGTTGTTCAGAGTTTGGTTTGGATTATGGTTTAGGTTTAGTGCTTGAATTAGCATTAGTGTTAGTATTAGGGTTAGGGTTATAGTAATTGATAGGGTTAGGTTTAATGCTCAGGTTAGGTTTAGGTAATGGATAGGATTAGTGTTACTGATATATTTAAGTTTACGCCTAGTGTTAGCATTTGGGTTAGGCTTATGTTTAGGGTAATGGGTAGGTTTAGGGCTAGGGTTATGTTTAGGATTGGATATAGGGTTAAGGTAGGGTAAAAGGGTTAGGACTATGGTTAGTGTTAGGGTTAGGTTTAGGGTAAGTGTTAGGGTTTGACCTATGGTTAGGGCCAGGGTGAGGCTTAGGGTTATTGTAGGTCAGGTTTAAGACTAGGGTTAAGTTTATCTCTAGGATTAGCCTTAGGGTTAGGTTTATGTTTAGGGTAATGGATAGATTTAGAGCTAGGGTTTGGTCTTGTTTATGTTTAGGATGAGGGCTAGGATTAGGGTTAGGGTTAGGGTTAGGGCTAGGGTTATGTTTATGTTAAGGGTTAGTGGCAAAATTTTGGCTGGGGTTGGTGCTAAGTTTATGGCTAGGGTTTGAGTTATTTTAAGGCATAAGTTTAAAACTCGGGATAGAACTACAGTGAGAGTTAGAGTTAATCTTAGGGCTAGGGTTTTGTTAGGTCAAAATTAATACTAGGATTAGCGCTAGGATTATAGTTAGAACTAGGCCTAGCTTTAGGGCTAGGGTTAGGGTTAAGATTAAGCTAGGTTAAGTGCTAGGATTAGGGCTAGTTTTTGTGTTATGGTTAGGGCTAAGATTAGGGCTAGGGCTAATGTCAGTTCTAGGTTTATGGTTAGGGTTCGTTTTAGGGTGAGGTTTATGGCTAATTCTAGTGTAAGTGTTAGGTTGAGGGTTAGGGTCAGTTTTAGAGATACGGTTATTATTAGTTTCATGGTAACAGTTATGGTTTGGGTTAGGTTAATTTTAAGGGTTAGGGCTCTAATTATCATTAGGGTTAGGGCAAAGGTTAGGGTAATGGATATGGTTGGGTTTAGGGTTCAGGTTAGGTTTAGGGTAATGGATAAATTTACAATTACAGATAGGGTTAGGGTTATCCTACAGTTAGCATTAGGGTTAGGGTTAGGGTTATGGTAACGGATAGGGTTAGAGCTACGGTTAGGTCTAGGTTTATGCTTAAGAATAAGGCTAGGGTTAGGTTTAGGCTTAGGGAAAGTTTTAGGGTTAGGGTTAGGTTTAGGGTAATGTTTAGGGCTAGGGCCACTGTTAGGGTCAGTGTTAAAAAGAGGTGTAGGCTCAGATTAGGGCTATGCTTTGGGTTAGGTTAGGGCTAGGGTTAGGGCTACAGCTAATGTAAGAACTAAGGTTATGATTAGGGCTACTTTTAGCGTTGGGTTTAGGGCTATGTCTAGTTTTAGTGTTAGGTTTATTTTTAGGGTGAAGTTAGAGGTAGGATTAGTTAAGGGTCAGAGTCAGGGTCAAGGTTAGTTTTAGGGTTACGATAGGACTGGAATTAGTGCTAGGGTTAGGGCCAGGAGTTGGGTTAAGTTTTGTTTTAGGTTGAAGTTTAGGGTTAAGGTTGTGGCTCGATTTTATTTTAGGGCTATAACTATGTTAGGGCTAGTTTTAGTATTAGCGTTAGTGTTAGGGCTAATGTTAGTGTGAGTTTTATGGTGGGTTTAGGGTTAGATTTAGAATTATGGTTATATCTAAGGTTAGGGCTAGGGCTAGGGTTAGGGCTAAGGTTATGGCAAGTGTTAGCGTTATGGTACGGGATAGGGTTAGAACTAGGAATGGGGCTAGGGTGAGAGATAGAGCTAGTCTTAGTGCTAGTGTTATGGTTAGGGTTAGGGTTAGGGCTAAATTAGGGCTAGGATCAGGTCTAGGGTTAGTTGTAGGTTTAGGTCTAGGGCTAGGGTTCGGGTTAGTGTTAGGAGAAGGGACGAAGTTATAGCTTGGTTCAGAACTAGGGCAAGGGATAAAATTAGGGATAGGGCTAAGTTAGGGTACAGGTTACGATCAAGGCTAGGTTTAGGGCTAGGATGAGGGCTAGCGTTTGTGTTAGGGTTATGGCAAGTATTAGGGCTAGGGCTAATATCATGTCTAGGTTTACAGTTAGGGATAGTTTTAGGGTAAGTTTTATGGCTAGGTCTAGTGTCAGAGTTAGGTTTAGGGTAAGGTTCAGGTTTAGAGCTAAGGGTATTAAAATGGTCAGGAACAGGTTTTTGGTTTGGGTAGGTTAATTTTTAGGCTTATGACTGAAATTAGTGTTATGGTTAGAGTTAGGGTTAGGGTAATGGATAGGGTTAGTTTTATGCTTCCAGCTGGGTTTAGGGTTCAGATTAGGTTTAAGGTAATGGATAGGGTTAGAGCTAATGTTAGGGATAGAGTTATGGTTAGGATTACAGCTAAATTTAGGGTTAGGATTAGGGATAAGGCTAGGGTTAGGGTTAGGTTTAGGGTACACTTTAAGGTTTGAGCTAGGGTTAGTGCTAAGGATAGGGTTAGGTTTAGGGTTAGGACTAGGGTTAAAGTTATGTTTGGGATTAGTGTTAGTATTATGGTTAGGTCTAGGGTTATCATTAGGTTTAGGGTAATGGACAGGGTTAGATGTCGAGTTAGGGTTAGGTTTAGGTTTAGGACTAGGGTTAGGGTTAGATTTATGATATGGTTAAAGTTTGAGCTAAGGTTAGGACCACGGCAAAGATTATGTTTAAAGTTAGGTCTTGGGTTAGTTTTATGGTTAGGATTAGAATAGGTTTTGGGTTAGGGCTATAGTTATCATGAGGTTTATGTTTAGGGTTAGGGTAATGAGTGAGGTTAGAGCTAGAGTTAAGGCTAGGGGTAAGTTTAAGATTAGGGATAGGGTTAGGGTTAGGGTTAGGCTTAGGGTAAGTCTTATAGTTAGGTTAAGGGAAAGGGACAGGGATTGAGTAAGGGTTAGGTGTAGGTTGAGTGTTTGGGTTAGAATCAAGGCTAGGGATAGAGTTAGGGTAAGGGTTAGGCTAGGATTTTGGTTAGGGTTTGGGCTAGGGTTATGTTTAGGGTACGGGTGAGGGTTTGAACTAGAGATAAGGCTAGGGCTAGGTCGAGGGTTAGTTTCAGCATTAGGTCTAGGGATAGGATTACGGTAGGTTTAGGGTTAGGGTTAGGGTTATCAGTAGGGTTAGGATTAGGGTTAGGGTAATGGATGGTTTAGAGCTCGGTTTAAGTCTAGGATTAAGGATAGGATTAGGGCTACTTTTAGTTTTAGAATTAGCGATAGGTCTAAGTTTATATTTAGGGTAAGGGTTAGGCTTCAAGCTAGGTTTAGGACTACGGCTAGGGTTCAGATTTGGGTTAGGGCTAGAGTTAGGTTTAGGGGTAGGCTTATGGCTAAGTTTAGGCCTAGGATTTGCTCTAGGTTTTGTGTTAGGTTAAGGCAAATGGATAGGGCTATGGATAATGTGAGAGCTAGGGTTATGATTCGGGCTAGTTGTAGGGTTAGGGTTATGGCTAGGTCTAGTGTGAGGTTTATATTTTCAGTTAGGGTCAGGTTTAGAGGTAAATTTACTGTTAAAGGCAGGGTCAGTGTTCAGGTTAGAGTTAGAATTAGGTTCAGAGCCAGAATTAGGACTAGGTTTAGGTCTAGGTATAGGTTTAGTGTTTGGGTTAGGTTAAGGGTTATTGTTAGGGCTAAGTTTTTGTTTGGGCCTAGTGCTAGAGTTAAGGCTAGATTTAGAATTAGGTTTAGGTCTAGAGTTAGTGTCAGGGTTTGGTCTGGATTTAGGGTCAGGTTTAGACCTAGGGTTAGTGTTAGGTTCAGAAAAGTGTCAGGGTTAGCATTAGGGTTTTCGATAGAGTTAGAGCTAGAGTGAGGGCTACATTTAGTACTATTAGTGGGGTTAGGGTTAGGGTTAGTGTAATGAGTAGGTTTAGAGCTAGGTTTAGGGCTTGGGTTAAGGTTAGAATTAGGGCTAGGTTTAGCTTCAGAGTTAGGGATAAGTCTAAGTTTATATTTAGGATAAGGATTAGGCTTTTAGCTAGGATTAGGACTAAGGCTAGGGTCAGGATTAGGATTAGGGCTAGTGTTAGAATAAGGGTCAGTGTTAGCATTAGGGTTTGGGACAGAGTTAGAGCTAGAGTGAGGGCTACATTTAAGACTATTAATGGGGTTAGGGTTAGTGTTATGGGTAGGTTTAAAGCTAGGTTTAGGGCTATGGTTAAGTTTAGAATTAGGACTAGGGTTAGCTTCAGAGTTAAGGATAGGTCTAAGTTTATATTTAGGGTAAGGATTAGGCTTTGAGCTAGGGTTAGGACTAAGGCTTGGGTTAGGGTTAGGGTTATGCTTAGGGCTAGGTTTAGGCCTAGGATTCGCTCTACATTTTGGGTTAGGTTAAGGCATAAGGTTAAGGCTATGGGTAATGTGAGAGTTAAGGTTATGATTAGGGCTAGTTATAGCATTAGGGTTATAACTAGGTGTAGTGTTAGGTTTAGGTTTTCATTTAGGGTCAGGTTTAGAGATAGGTTTAGTGTTAAAGGGAGGGTCAGTGTTCAGATCAGAGATAGAGTTAAGGTTAAAGCCAAAATTAGGATTAGGATTATGTCTAGGATTAGGTTTAGTCTTTGTGTTAGGTTAAGTGTTATTGTTAGGGCTCCTATTTTTTTTTTTTTTTTTTTTTTTTTGGTCTAGGGCTAGAGTTAAGATTAGATTTAGGATTATGTTTAGGTCTAAGGCTTGTGATAGGGTTAGGCTTATGCGTAAGTATTGGTAGGGCTAGTGTTAGGGTTTGGTCTAGGGTTAGGCTCAGGTTTAGTCCTAGGGTTAGTATTATGGTCAGAATAATGGTCAGGGTTAGGGTTAGGGTTAGGGTTTGGGATAGGGTTAGAGTTAGAATGAGGGCTAGGTTTAGGACTATTAATTGAGTTAGGGTTTTTGTTAGCCTTAGGATTAGGGATAGGTCTAGGGTTACCATTAGGTTTAGCATTTTGCTTATGGTTAGGGATAGGGTTAGAGCAAGTGTTAGTGGTAGCGTTTGGGGTAGGGTTCTAGCTAGGTTTAGGGCCCAGTTAGGGCTATTTTTTTTTTTCTGTTAGGGTTAGGGCTAAGTTTAGGGAAATGGCTAATGTAAGATCGAGGGTTAAAATTAGAGTTCTATTTAGGATTAGTTTTACGGGTTAGACCTCTAATATTAGGGTTAGTTTTAAGGTTAGGATTAGTATTAGAATAGGAGTCAGGTTCAGAGTTACTCTTAGCATTAGAATTAGGACTCAAATAAGGGTTAGGCTTACTGTTAGTTTTCGGTTTCAGGTTATAGTGGTGTTTAGAGCCTGGGTGAGTGTTAGGATATGAGTCATGGTCAGGGTTAGTTTAACGTTAGGGTTAGAACTCTAATTAGTGATAGGGTTACATCTAGTTGTAGTATTAGGGTTTGGTTTAAGTTAAGGTTTAGGGTTAGGGCTACTGCTCAGTTTTGTTTTAGTCCTAGGGTTATTGTTAGGGCTACTTTTATAATTAGCATTAGGATTAGGGCTAGTATTAGTGTTAGGCTTAGGCTTAGTGTTAGGATTACATTTAGAGTTAGGATTTGATCTAGGGTTAGGTTTAGGACTAAGGATAGGGCGAGGTTTAGGGCTAAGGTTATAGCTAGCATTAGGGTTATGGTAAGGAATAGGGTTAGACTTAGGGATAGGGTTATTGTGAAAATTAGAGTTAGTCTTAGGCTTGGGTTATGGTTATGGTTAGGAATATAGTTAAATTAGTGCTAGGATTAGGGCTATGGTTAGTGTTCAGCTTAGGTCTATCATTATGGTTATGGTTAGGGTTAGGGTTAGAATTTTAGGATAAGAGATGGTGTTGTAGCTAGGTTTAGAGGTAGGGTGGGGGTTAGAGTTAGGTTTAGAGTAGGGTTAGTGTTAAGGTTATGATTAAGACTAGGTTTAGGGCTAGGATGAGGGCTAGTGTTTGTTTTAGTGTTAGGGCTAGGATTAGGGCTAGGGCTAACATCAGGTCTAGGGTTATGGTTAAAGATAGTTTTAGGATTAGGTTTATGGCTATGTCTAGTGTAAGTGTTAGGTTTAGAGCAAGGTCAAGTTTAGAGCTAGGGGAATTATTAAAGTTAGGGTAAGGGTTAGGGTTTGATTTAGGTTAGGATTTAGGTTTAGGGCTCACACTAGCATTAGGGTTAGGGTTAGGGTAATGATAGGGTTTGGTTTAGGATTCAGGTTCGGTTTAGGGTAATTCATTGGGTTTGGGTTAGCGATAGGGTTAGGGTTAGGCCTAGGGTTAGCATTTGGGTAAGAGTTATGTTTAGGATAATAGATAAGGTTGGAGCTAAGTTTAGAGCTAGGGTTACGGTTAGGAATAAGTCTTGATTTAGGGTTAGGCTTAGTGTTAGAACTGGGTTTAGGTTTAGGGTTATGTTTAGCGTAAGGTTTAGGTATAGAGCTAGGTTTAGGGCTAGCACGAGGGTTAAGTTTAGGGTAGGTCTAGGGATAGAATTATGGTAGGGTTAGAGTTAGGGTTAGGTCTAGGGATAGGATTATGGTAGGGTTAGTGTTAGGGTTATGTCAAGGGATAGGATTATGGTAGGGTTACTGTTAGGGTTTGGGTTGGGGTTATCATTAATTTAGTTTTCGAGTAATGAATACAGATAGATATAGGATTAGGGTTAGGGTTAGATTTCAGTTTAGGGTTAGTGTTAAGTCTATGGTTATGTTTAGGTATGGTAAGGGTTAGAGTTTGAGCTAGGGTTAGGGCTATTCCGAGTGTTACATTTAGGGTTATGCCTAGGGGTAGATTTCTGGTTAGGGTTAGGGTTAGCATTAGGTTTCGGGCTAAGATTATCAATAGGTTTAGTGTTATGGTTAGGGTAATGGGTAGTTTTAGAGCTAGATTTAGTGATAGGGTTCAGTATAGGGTTAGGACTAAGGTTAGGGTTAGAGTTAGGGATATGTCTAGGTCTGTTTATGGTAAGGGTTAGGCTTTGAGCTATTGTTAGGGTTAGGTTTAGTATTAGGGTTAGGGTTTAGCTAGGTTTAGGTCTTAGATTAGGGCTAGTTTTTATGTTAGGGTTAAGATTAAGGTTCAGGAAATGGTAATGTAAGAATAGGGTTACAATTATGGTCAGTTTTAGGGTTAGGGGTAGGAGTAGTTCTAGTGTTAGGGTTAAGGTGATATTTATATCGATGGTTAGTGTTAGGATATGAGTCATGGTCAAGGTTAGATTTATGGTTAGGGTTAGGACTCAAATTAGCTCTAGGGTTACTGTTAGGGTTTTATTTATATTTAGGGTTGTGTAGAGATTGGGTGAGTGTTAGGATATGAGTCAGAGTCAGGGTTAATTTTAAGGTTAGAATTAGGACTCAAATTAGGGCTAGGGTTTGGTCTAGGTGTAGTGTTAGAATTTGGTTTAAGTTAAGGTTTAGGTTTTGGCCTCTTGCATGGTTTTGTTTTAGTGCTAGGGTTAGGGTTAGGACTAGTTTTATGATTAGCATTAGGGTTAGGGCTACGGCTATGGTTTGGGTTAGGATTAAGTCTAGGTTTAAGGTTAGGATTAGGTCTAGGTTTTGTGTTAGGTTTAGGGCAAAAATTAGGGTGAGGGCTAATATCTGGTCTAAGGTTACAGTTAGGGATGGTTTTAGGGAAAGGTTTAGAGAAAGGTCAGGTTTATAGCTAGGGGTATTATTTGAGTCAGGGTCAGGTTTGGGGTTTGGGTTAGGTTAAGTTTTAGGTTTAGGGCTCAAATTAACATTAAGGTTATATTTAGGGTTAGGGTAATGAATAGGGGTGAGGAATAGGTTTCAGGTTAGGTTTAGGGTAATGGATATGGTTAGGTTTCGTGATAGGTTTCAGATTAGGCCAAGGGTTAGCATTAGGGTTAGGGTTATCTTTAAGGGTAATTTATAGAGTTAGAGCTAGGGTTAGGGCTAGGGTTATGATTAGGATTAAGGCTAGAGTTAGGGTTAGGGTCAAGTTTAGGTCTAGGTTTAGGGTTAGGATTAGGATAAGGTACAGTTTAGGGTTTGAGCTAGGGTTAGTTTTAGGGCTAAGGTTAGGTTTAGTGTTATGGTTATGGTTAGTGTTAGAGTTATGGCTAGGGTTAATATTAGTGTTAGGTTAATTGATAGGGTTAGATATCAGGTTAGAGTTTGGGTTAGTTTTAGGGTTAGGGTAGGGTTAGGTTTAGGATAAGGGTTAGGATTTGATATAGGGTTAGAGTTAGGTTTAGGGTTAGGTTTCAGTTAGTTCTAAGGTTAGGTTTATGTTTAGGGTTAAGGTAGGTTTAGGTTTAGGTCCAGGTTTATCATGAGGGTTAGGTTTAGGGTTAGGGTTATGGGTAGGTTTTGATCTAGTGTTAGGGCTCGGGTTAAGTTGAGGATTAGGGCTAGGGTTAGGGTTAGAGTTAGTCCTTGGGTTAGTGTTATGATTAGGTTAAGGTTTAGGGTATGATTTAGAGCTAGGGATATTATTAGTGTCAGATTCAGGATTATGGTTTGGGTTAGGTTAATGCTTAAGTTTAGGGCTCAAATGAGCTTTGGGTTTTGTGTTAGGGTTCTGGATATGGTTAGGTTTAGGGTTCAGGTTAAGTTTAGGGTAATAGATAGGTTTAGGGTTAGTAATAGGTTTAGGGTTATCTTAAGGTTAGCATTAGGGTATGGTTAGGGTAATGGATAAGATTACAGCTAGGTTTAGGGCTATGTTTATGGTTAGGATTAGGGCTAGGGAAAGCTTTAGGGTTAGGGCAAGTTTTGGGGTTATGGTCAGGTTTAGGGTAAGGGTTAGGGCTAGGGTTAGATTTATGGTTAGAGTTAAAGGTAGTGTTAAATCTCTGATTAATGCTTGTTTCGGGGCTAAATTAGGGCTAGAATTAGGTCTAGGGTCTGTGTTAGGGTTAGGCCTAGTATTAGGCTTAGGTTTAGGTTTAGGGGAAGGGATGGTATTATAGCTAGGTTTAGGGCTAGGTAGAAAATCACAATTATGGCAAGAATAGGGGATATGGTAGTGTCTGGTCTAGGGTTATGATTAGGGACAGATTTAGGGTTAGGTTTATTGCTAGGTCTAGTGTAAGGATTAGGTTTAGAGTAAGGGTCAGATTTATAGCTAGGTGTATTATTAGGGTTAGGGTCAGGTTTAGGGTTTAGTTTAGGTTAGGATTTAGGGTTAGGGCTTGAATTAGCATTAGGTTAGAGTTAAGGTAATGAGACTGTTAGGTTTAGGGTTTAGGTTAGGTTTAGGGTAAATGATAGGGTTAGAGTTAGCAATAGGGTCAGGGTTAGGAATAGGGTTAGCATTATGTTAAGGGTTATGATTAGGATAATGGATAGGGTTAGAGCTAGAGTTAGGGCTAGGGTTATGGTTACTATTAGGCCTAGAGTTAGGGTTAGGTTTTGGGTTTGGGTATGGTTTAGGGTTTGAGCTAGGGTTAGTTCGCACTAGGGTGGGGTTTAGGTTTAGGATTATGTCTATGTTAGAGTTACAGTTAGGGTCTGGATTACTGTTAATGTTAGGGCTATGGTTATCATTTGGTTCAGGGTATTGGATAGGGTTAATTTCAGGTTAGGTTATGGTTAGGATTAGGGTTAGTTTTAAGGTAATGGTTAGGGTTTGAGCTACTGTTAGGTTAGGGTTAGGGTTTGGGTAATGGATAGGTTTAGGGGTTGCAATAGGGTTAGAGTTTGGCCTAGGGTTAGTGTTAAGTGTAGGGTTAGGGCTAGTTTTAGGATTATTTTCAGGGTTATGGCCAGTGTTAGGGTGAGGTTTAGGCTTAGGGTTAGGGTGAGATTTAGAGTTAGGTTTAGATCTAGATTGAGGGCTAGGGTGAAGGTTAGGTCTCGGTTTGGGCTAGGGTTAGGGTTAGGTTTTGGGTTATGATAAGTGATAGGTGTAGAACTATTAATCGAACTAGGTTGAGAGTTAAAGTTAGCCTTAGGCCTAGAGTTAGGGTTACAATTAAGGTTAGGGTTACAATTAAGGTTAGGGCTAAATTAGGGCTAGGATTAGGGCTAGGGTTAGTGTTAGGGTTAGGGCTAGTTTTAGGTCTAGGATTAGTTTTAGGGTTAGAGTAGGGTAATGTATGTTACAGCTAAATTTAGGGCTAAGGCGAAGGTTAAAATTAGGGTTATGGCTAGGGTTAAGTTTAGGGTTAAGATTAAAGCTAGTGTTAGGCCTAGTATTAGGGCTACAGTTTGTGTTAGGGTTAGGGCTATCATTAGTACTAGGTTTAATATCAGGTCTGGGTTATGATTAGTGAAATTTTTAGAGATAGGTTTATGGCTAAGTATAGTGTAAGGGTTAAAATAAGTGTGAGGGTCAGCTTTAGAGCTAGGGGTATTATTAGGGTCAGGGTCATGGTTAAGGTTTGTTTTAGGTTAAGGTTGAGGGTTCGGGCTCAAATTAGCATTAGGGTTAAGGTTATAGTTAGGGTAATGGATATGGTTAGCTTTAGGGTTCAGGTTATTTTTATGGTAATGTATAGGTTAGGGTTAGGGACAGTGCTAGAGTTAGTTTGGGGGTTAGCATTAGGTTTAGGGTTAGGGTTAAGGTAATGGATAGTGTTAGAGCTAGGGTTAGGGCTAGAATTATGTTTAAGGTTAGGTGTAGGTTTAGGATTATGTTTAAAGATGGTGCAAGGGTTAAAGTTAGGTTTAGGTTTAGGGTAAGGGTTAGGGCTAGGTTTAGGGTTAGTTTTAGTGTTAAATATATGGTTGGGTCTCAGATTAGGGCTAGGTTTTGGGTTATGTTAGGGAAAGTGTTAGAGATACAGCTAATGTAAGATCTAGGGTTATGATTAGGGCTAGTTTTAGAGTTACCTTTATGGGTAAGTCTAGTTTTAGGTAAAGTTTAGGTTTAGGGTGATGTTTTGAACTAAGTTTTTTGTTAGGGTCAGAGTCAGGATCAGGGTTCATTTTAGGGTTAGGGATGGGACTCGAATTAGGGGTAGGCTTAGGGCTAGATGAGGGGTAAGGATTTGGTTTAGGTTAAGGTTTAGGGTTAGTGCTATGGCTCAGTTTTGTTTTTGGGCTAAGGCTAAAGTAAAGAGTAGTTAGCATTAGTGTTATTGCTAGTAATAGTGTAAGTTTAGGCTTAGGGGTAGATTTACAGTTATGATTAATTCTAGGTTTAGGGCTATGGCAATGGTTAGGGCTAAGTTTAGGGCTAGTGTTTGGGTTATGATCAGGCATAGGGTTAGAACTAGGAATAGGGCTAGGGTGAGAATTAGAGTTAGTCTTAGGGCTAGGGTTAGGGTTAGGTTTAGAGGAAGGGATACCTGTTTGATTTTCACCTCCATTTTCATTTACCCATATAGGAAAAAATGAGGTGAAACCTTAAAATACAAAGTGTTCATGATAACGAACCATTGATTCGAGAAGGCTAGATAAAAGATGAATCCTGCCCAGTATCAAAGAAATTTGAACAAAACTATCTCTCACCCTAACATTACCTCTAACCCTAGCCCTAGCCCTATCCCTAAACCTAACCCTAACCCTAACCTGATTAGAGAACCCTTGTTCCTAGAAGTCCCGCACTTGGCGAGCCTTGTGGGGTAAGCTAAGTAATGAATCCTGCACAGCATCAATCAAACCTGACCATATAATTATGGGAGGTATTTCAGTACATACATATTTCCCTGTTTTCTCCTAAAGAGCCCTTGGATATAGTTGATTTTGCATGCTTAAGCTTAGGCCTACACTCACAAGGGGCATACCAGAGCCCCTACAGAGAACTGATGGAGTGTGTGAGGTTTCAAGGAACACAAACCCTGTTTGATTTTCAGCTCCTTTAACTTTCACGTATAGGTCAAAATGAAGTGAAATCTTAAAATAAAAATTGATCCTGACAGCAAACCTTTGAATGGAGAAGGCCTAAACCTGTAGAACAGAGAAAATCTAGCTAAAAGATAAATCCTGCCAAGTATCAAAGAATTTTGAATAAAATTAAATCTAACCCTAACACTAGCTCTAACCCTAACGGTTCCTCTAACCCTAACATTTTCATGGATCCTATGACCATAGAAGTTCCAAACCTGGGCAGCCTAGAAGGGCAAGCTAAGTGATGAATGCTGTGCAGTATCAAAGAAATCTGACCAAATAATTGATGGAGTATATCAATACATGCATTTTCCCCTGTTATTTCCTAAAGGACTCTTGGATTAAGTTGTTTTTACATGCATCAGCTTAGGCCTACTTTCACAAGAACAAACCAGAGATTGCCCACAGAGAATTGATGGAGTGTGAAGTTTCAAGCAGCTAGCACCAATGCTGTTTGATTTCCAGCTGCATTTCTTTTACCTGTATAGGACAAATGAATTGAAAATTTAAAATACAAACTGTTCCTTACAGAGAACCATTGAACCTAGGAGGCGCAAACATATGCAGTATAATAAGGATAGGAGAAAAAATGAATCCTGCCAGTATCAAAGAAATTTGAACAAAACTAACTCTAACCCTAATACTAGCTCTAATAGTAGCCCTAACATTAACCTTAACACAAACCCTAACCTGTTTTGAAAAATGGTGACCCTAGAAGTCCCAAGCTTGGGGAGCCTAGTGGGCTAAGCTATCAGATGAATCCTATGCAGTATCAAAGAAATATGACAGAATAATTGGGGTGGGATTTCAGTTCATGCATATTTCTCTGTTTTCTGCAAAAGGGCTCTCAGATAAAGTTGTTTTTGCCATCTTCATCTTAAGGCTACATTCATAAGCAACAAAGCAGAGAGTTCCCACAGAGAACTGATTTAGTGTCTGAATTTTTAAGCAGCTAGCACCAACCCGGTTTGATTTCAACCTCCATTTTCATTTACCTATATGGGTCAATATGAAGTGATACTTTAAAATACAGAGTGCTCCTGATAGCGAACCATAGAAACAAGAAGGCCCAATCCTGGGGAGCATATTAAGGCTAGGTAAAAGATGACTCCTTCCAAGTATCAAAGAAATTTGAAAAAAAAACTAACTCTCACCCTAACACAACATCTAACCCTTGCCCTTAACCTAAACTTAACACTAACCCTAACCTGATTAGAGAAACATTAATCCAAGAAGTCCCACACTTGGAGAGCTTTGTGGGGCAAGCTAACTAATGAATCCTATGACGTATCAAATAAATCTGACCAAATATTTATGGGAGGAATTTCAGTGCATGCATATTTCCCTGCTTTCTCCTAAAGGGCTCTCAGAAAAAGTTGTTTTGGCATGCTTCAGCTTAGGCCTACACTCACAAGGAACATATCACAGTGTCCCCACAAAGAATTGAGAGTGTATGTACAGTTTCAATCAACAAGCATAAACCCTGTTTGATTTCCAGGTATATTTCCATTTACTCGTATAGGTCAAAATGAAGTAAAATAAAAATATTAACTGTTCCTGACACCAAACAGTTGGACAAAAATACCTAAACCTGGGGAACAGAGTAAGGTTAGTTAAATATGAATCCTGGATTGTATCAAATAAATTTTAATTAAGTAACTCTAACATTATCTCTACCTCTAAACCTAGCCCTAATTCTAACCCTAAACTTTAACATAGCCCTATCTCTAACTATAACTTTAACCCTAATTTTAACTGTAACCATTGCCCAATCCCTATCTCTAACTCTATCCATTACCATAACCCTAACCCTAACCCTAATGGTAACCATAGCCCTAACCTTAACCTTACCCTATACCTGCTCTAACCCTAACCCTGTCCTAGAACTTAACCTAGCTCAAACCCTAAAACTTACCCTAAACCTACCCCTAACCCTAAGCCTAACCCTAACCCTAACTCTAACTCTAGCTCTAATCCTAACCCTAAACCTAGCCCCAACCCTAGCTGTAATCCTATCCATTACCCTAAACATAAGCCTAAACCAAATGCTAAAAAATAGAACTAAACCTAACCATATAGCTATTCCTAATGCTATTCAAAACCCTAAACCTAACCTGAACCCTAAATCTAACCCAATCCATTACCCAAAACCTAATGTTAATTTGAGCTTTAACCCTAGACCTTAACCTAAACCAATCCCTACTCTGGCCCTGACCCTAATAATATACCTAGCTCTGTACCTGACCTTTACCTAAACCTAACCCTTACTTTAGACCTAGCCATAAACTAAACCTAAAACTATCCTTAACCATAATACTAAACCTGACATTAGGCCTAGCCCTAATCCTAGCCCTATCCTTAACACAAACCCTCATTCTAGCCCTAAACATAGCCTTAATCCTAAACTGTACCATAACCATAGCCCTAACCCTAAGTATAACCAAGGCCCTAGCCCTAAACCTAGCTATAACCCCATTTTCCCCTAATTCTAAACCCAACCCTTACCCTAATATTAACCCTAACTCTAGACCTAACGCAAGGCCTAACCCTAACACTAACCCTAGTGCTAATCCTAGCCCTAATATTGTTCAAACCCTAAACCTACTCCTAACCCTAGCTCAAAGAATAACTCTACGTTTAGACCTAGCCCTATTTTTAGTTCTAACCCTAGAGTTACCATAACTCTGACACTAGCCTTAAACTTACCTCTAATCCTAACCCTAGCCCTAAACCTAAAACTAATATAACAATAAATCTAAGCCTAAACCTCAACCTACCACTATCCCTAACACTATTGCTAATCCTAAAGCTGTCCCTAACTTTAGCCCTAGCTCTAAAACAAAACTAAGCCATAGCAATAACCTAAACCCTAGACATGACCTTAGCACTATCCCTAATCTTTACCCTAACCCTAACACAAACCTTAACCCTACACCTAGCCTTAACCCTAGCCCTAATTCAAGTCCTATCCCTAACACTAAAGTTAACATTGATCCTGTCTCTGACCCTAACACTAACCCTATCTCTAATCATCACCCTGAACCTAAACCTAACCCTAACACTAGACCTAGTCTTAACGCTAATCCTAAAATTATACCTATTCGTAACCCTAGATCTTACATTAGACATAGTGCTACACCAGCCATAACCTACCCAAAACCTAGCCCTAATCCGAGCCCTCACCCTAGATTTAATACTAACCCTAACCCTAACTCAGGCCTTAACACTTAACCTAAACCTAACCCCATACCTATACCTGTCCTAACCTAAAACCTAACCTGAACCATAGCCCTAATCTTAACCCTAACCCTAACCCTAACCCTAGCTAGAATCCTATCCATTACCCTAATCATAACTCTAACCAAATTCTAATCTAAGGCCTAACCCTAATCATAGCCTTAACCTAACCTTAACCCAAGCCCTAAATGCAGTTCTAATGCTATTCATTACCCTAACCATGGCCTAACCAGAACCATAGTCCTAATTTGAACCATAACCTAGCCCTAACCCTAGCTTGAATACTATCCATTACCCTAATCATAACACTAACCAAATTCTAACCCAAGGCCTAACCCTAATCATAGCCATAACGTAGGCATAAACCTAGCCAAAACTGTAGCTCTAATCCTATCCATTAGCCTAACCATAACCCTAACCAAATTGTATCCCTAGTCCTAATCCTTACTCTATCACTAACCCTAACACTATACATCACGCTAAAACTAACCTGAATCCTAAACCTAACCATAACCATTACACTAACCCTAAACCTAACCCTAATGCTAATTTGAGCCCAAATTAAAAATGTGTACCTCAACCATACCCTAACCCTGAGTCTGACCCTAATAATATGCTAGCTGTAAACCTGACCCCAACAGTCAACCTCACCGTTACAGTAGACCTAGCCATAAACCTAACCGTAAAACTATTCCTAACCGTAACCCTAGACCTGTCATTAGCCCTAGCCCTAAACCTAGCACAAACCCTAGCTCTAATCTTAGCTCTAAGCCCAGCCTTAAGTATAATCCTAATCTTAACCCTATCTCTAACCTTAATCTTATCTTTTCCTTAACCCTAAACCTAGCTGTAACATCATACCTTACCTAACCCTATCGCTAGCCCTAACACTAGCCCTAAACCTAGGCCTAAACCTAACATTAACCCTAGCACTATTCCTAGCCCTAATTTAGCCTAACCCTAAACCTAACCCTAGCCCTAGCCCTATGACTAAGTTTTATTGTCATCCTAGCCCTAGTCCTAGTTCTAAACCTATCCCTTACCATAAATCAAAACCTAGCCCTATCCCTAGACCCAACCCAAGCCCTAACTTTCATCTCAGCCCTAAACATGGATCTAACACTAACATCAAGCATGAACCTCACCCTAACACTAGCCCTAACCCAAATACTAATTGGAAAAATAGCCCTAACCCTACCCTAGCCCTAAAACAAACCAAGCCAAAACAATAACCCTAACCCTTAACCTAAACCAAACACTAACCCTACACCTAGACCTAAACCTAGCTTTAATTTGAGCTCTAACCTTAACCCTAGAAATAACCCTGTCTCTGACTCGGACCTTATCACTAAACCTAGCTCTAAACATCGCCCTAATGCTAACCCTAAAACTAGCTCTAATTGGCAACCTAGTTCTTATGTTAGTCATAGCCCAAATGGTAACACAAATACTAGCCCTAATCCGAAACTAAACCCTAGTTTAAACCCTAACCCTAACCCTAACCATAGCCCTAAACCTAACCCTAACACAAACCCTAACCCTATCTCTAAAACATCACTTACCTTAAGCCAAACCCTCACCCTAATGCTACCATAGTCCTAACCCTAATCCTTAGCCTACCCCAAACTCTAAATATATTACTAGTTCTAACCCTGGCCCTCATTCTAGCTCCATCCCTAACCCAAATCCAAACCCTTACCCTGAACCTTATTTTAACCCTAACATTAATCCTAGGTGTGAACCTGACACCAATGTTAAATGGAACCTTAACAGTACCCCTAACCTGTAAATCTATACCTAAACCTAACCATAATAATAACACTGGACCAAACTTAATCCTAAACAGAGTCATAAATCTAGCCCTAGCCCTAAGCAAAAACCTAGCACTAGCCCTAACAATAACCCTTAATCTAATGCAAAGACTAACCCTATCCTTAGACCCAATGCTACTCCTAATTCTGGCCCTAACCCTAAACCTAACTCTAACCCAAACAGTGATCCTTACCATAACCCAAACCCTAGCTCTAAACCTTATGCTAACCCAAAACCTAACCCTAACACTAGAGTTATCCATAAACCTAACCCTAAAACTAGTCATAAACATAATCCTAGCTCATACATTACCCATAGCCCTAATGCTAGCCATAAACCTCCCTCAATATCTAGCCATTATCCTAGCCCTAAACCTAGCCCTAATTGTATTCCTAACTCAAATCCTAGACCTAACCCTAACCCTAACCCTTGTCCTAGCCCTAACCCTACATCTAATGCTTACTCTTACCCTAAACCTAACCCTAATATTAACCCCAGGCCTAACCCTATACTAGCCAAATACCAAACTTAAACCTAGCCCTAAACTTAGCTCTAACCCTATCCATTACCCTAAAGATAAGCCTAACTTAAATGCTAACTCTAGGCCTAACGCTAACCCTATCCCTAACACTAACCTTTATCATTACTCTAACCTAACTTGAACCCTAAATCTAACCCTATCCATTACCCTAACCCTAACCCTAACACTAAATCAAGCCTTAACCCTAAACCTTAACCAAAACCAAACTCTACCCAGACCCTGACCCTAATAATATACCTAGCTCTAAACCTGACCTTTATCCTAAACCTAACACTTACACTAGATCTAGTCACAACCTAACCCCAAAACTAACCCTAACCATATACCCAGACCTGACATTAGTCCTAGCTTAATACAAGCCTTAACCCTAATACAAACCCTAGCCCTCAACCTAGCCTTAATCCTAACCTGAACCCTAAACCTGGCCCTAAGCCTGATTTTAACCCACACTTTAGCCCTGAATCTAGATATAACCCCTCCTTTCCCCTAACTCTAACCCTAACCCTTACCATAATATTAACCCTAACTCTAGTTCTAACCATAGGCCTAACCCTAACACTAACCCTAGTGCGAATCCTAGCCCAAATTTATCCCTAACCCTAGCCCTAACCCTAGGCCTAAAACTAACTCTAACACTTGCCCTAGCCCTATTTATAGTTCTAACCCTATCAGTTATCATAAACCTAACACAAGCCCTAACCTTAGCCCTAATCCTAGCCCCAGACCAAACCCTAGACCTAACCATAACTCTAATTCTAACCACAACCCTAAGTTTAAACCTCACCCTACCACTGGACCTAACACTATCGCTAATCCTAAAAGTAGCCCTAATCCTAGCCTTAGCCCTAAGACAAAACAGAGCCATTTCCCTAACCTTACACCTCAACCTAAACTGTAACCCTATACCTAGCCATAACCTCCTGACTCTAATTTGAGTCCTAGGCCTAAAACTAACCCTGACCCTGACTTATATCCTAACACTAACCCTAGCTATAAATATCACACTAACCCTAAAGATAATGTTAACACTAGACCTAGGCCAAACACTAACCCTAAATTTAACCCAAATAATAACCCTAGATCTTACATTAGACATAGACCTAACCCTAGCCCTACCTAATCTAAATTTTAGCCCTAATCCGAGCTTTAACATTAGCTTTAACCCTAACCCTAACCCTAACCCTAAACACAATCCTAAACCTGGCCTTAATACTAACCATAATCCTATCCTGAAACCTACCTCTAATCCAATCCATTACCTTAACCCTAACCCTAACCCTAATGCTAACCCTAGTATAAACCTAACCCTATCTAAAACCCTAACCCTCTCCATTACCCTAACCTAATCTGAACCCTAAACCTAACCAAATCGATTACCCTAACTCTAAACCTAACCCTAACACTAATTTGAACCCTAACACTAAACCTTAACCTAAACAAACCCTAACCCTGACCCTGACCCTAACAATACCCTAGTTCTAAAAGTGACCCTATCCCTCAACCAAATCCTTACACTATACCTAGCCATAAAACTAAATCTGAAACTTTCCCTAACCATAACTTTAGACCTCATATTAGCCCTAACCCAAATATAGGCCTAATCCTAACACAAACTCTAGCCCTCATCCTAGTCCTAAACCTAGCCTTAATCCTAACATGAACTCTCACCCTAGCCCTATCCATAATATTAAGTCTCGCCCTAGCCCTGAACCTAACTATTTCCCCATCCCTTCCCCTAAAACCAACCCTAAACATAACACTAACACTAACCCTAAACATAGCCCTAACCATAGGCCTAAACCTAACACTAAACCTAGTGCTAATCCTAGCCCTAATTTAATGCTAACCCTAAGTGAACTCCTAACCCTAGTCCTAAAACTAACTCTAACTCTCATCCTAGCCCTATTTCTAACCCTATCCATTACTGTAACCCTAACATTAGCCCTAAACTTAGCCCTAAACCCAGGCATAGACATAACCCTAGATCTAACCATAAGTCTAAATCTAACCCTTTCCTTAAGCCTAAATTTCACCATACCACTAGCTGAACACTATTGCTAATCCTACAACTAGTTCTAACCTTAGCCCTAGCCCTAAGACAAAACCAAGCCATTGCTCTAACCCTGAACCTTAACCTAAATCAAACCCTTACCCTACAATTAGCCATAACACTAGCTCAAATTGGAGTCCTAGGACTAAAACTAACCCTGACCTAGACTCATATCCAAACACTAACCCTAGCTCTAAATATCATCCTAAACCTAAAGATAATGCTAACACTAGACCTCGCCCAAACCCTAACCCTAAAACTAACCCGGATCATAACCCTAGTTCTTACATTACTCAAAGCCCTAACCCTAGCTCTAACCCTAACACAAAAATAGCCCTAATCTGAGCCCTAACACTAGATTTAACTCTAAACCTAACCCTAACCCTAGCCCTAAACCTAACCCTAACACTAGCCCTAACCCTAGCTCTAACCCTATCCCTTAACCTAAGCCAAACCCCTATCCACAATGCTAATCTTAGTCCTAATCCTAATCCTTCGCCTAAGCCAGAAACTAACCCTATTACTAGACCTAACCTAGCTCTCATTCTAGCTCTAACCCCAACCCAAAACCTAACCCTAACTTTCACCCTTATTCTGACCCTAACACTAATTATAGGTCTAAACCTGACCCTTACCCTAAACTGAACTCTGAATCTAGCCTTACCAGTAAACTTTTACCTAAACCTAAGCCTAACACTAGCCCTAGCCCTAAACCTAATGCTAAATCTAGTGATAACTCTAGCCCTAGCCCTAAACAGAAACTTAGTCCTAGCCCTAACAATAACCCTTAACCTAAACCAAACACTAACACTACCCCTTACCTAACCCTAGTCTTAATTTGGCTTTCACCCTAACACTAACTCTAACCTGAACACTGACACTGACACTAACAATAAACCTAGCTATAAATCTGATCCTAAACCAAAGTATAAACCTAACACTAGACCTAGCCATAACCCTATCCCTAAAACTACCACAATTAGAACCCTAGATTTTATATTACCCATAGCACTAACCTTAGGCCTAAATGTAACACAAAACCTAGTCCTAATCAGAGGCCTAAACCTACCCTAAGCATAACCCTTACTCTAACCCTAGACCTACCCTAACCCTAACCCTCAACTTAGACCTAAACCTAGCTCAAATCCTAAACCTTAGCCTAAACAAAACCCTAGCCCTATCACTAAAAATAACCCTAACCCTAGTCCTAATCCTAACCTTAACCCTATCCCTAACCCTAACAATTACCCTAACTCTAACCCTTACCCTAATGATAAACCTAGCCCTAACCCTAACCAAAACCCTAATCCAAACCATAAACCTAATCCTTGCCATCACCCTCACCCTAACTCAAAACCTAACCCTTACCGTAAACCCAATAGTAAACCTAGCCCTAAAACTAAACTGAACCCTAAAGATAACCTTACATCTAATCCAATCTATTACCCTAAACCTGCTTCAGTCTAGCTGAGCAAAATAACCGGGGGTGACAAGCAACTTGTGAAAGGTGAAACAGCGGGAGCAGCTTTATTGTAGGACAGCAGAGGTATTTATACCTAACTCATTATACACAGCTTGTTTCAATTAACATCATCTAGATACATCAATTAGTCATTAAGGAATCCTCATCATCTTAATAATTACACAGCTTTACTTAATTAACGTCATCTAGATAGAGCATTCAGTCATTAAGGAATCTCTATCATCTTAATGGCTTCCTGGCGTTACTTCTCAAACCACTCCTCCTGGCAAAGTGCCAGGTGCCATCTTGACTTGTCTGTCGCCCTAAACATCTCCCCCTTTTGTTTAATTAAACAACAAATATTTGGCTTAGGGTCCGTGCCTGTTTTATGTTGTCCAATACTACATATGGTTCTTAACCATCATTGGATGGTGTGACCTCAAATCGTCAGCCTCCTGTCTTAGGTTGGTACCATTTTAATTGGATCTTACCCGTCTTTGACTACTGGCCCAACACATTCAGCCATACTTGTGGATAATGACCATAGTGGTTTTTACACAAACACCATAAATAATCTGCTACAAGCAGAAGGGGAGAATACAAAATGCCATGATACCAAGTCAATTGATGACTCCAAGTAAGAATCCCTTGGAAAAATTGTATCACAGATGACACCATCAGCAAAGATACCCTGGCACCATTACAATTTGTTGTCTCAATAGATATCACAGTCCAGGTAAATTACAGTTCAGGTAAGTTCTGCAGGCAGCTAGCTTAAGCTGTAGCAGCAGAAACAGCAACATCTATGATGATTCAAAGTCTTGTCTGGTTCTCAGCAACACTGGAAATCCCTCCATCCTCGTCCTCACTGGCACTGGGACGAAGGCAGGAACTCTGGCAATGAAGGCTAAAGAAAAATCCTGTAGCATTTCAGCAGGCACTAAGAAAACAACCTTCTGAACAATTTAGTACATTATCTCAAGGTTTTTTACATTTGAAACAGGTCTTAATGGTGCTCATTATTCATTAGCCTCCAGGTGTGGGAGAAACATTGTAGTTATTGACATTGGAAATGACCAAATTCAGGGGTGCT
>NW_026000057.1:47466745-47546114 GCF_001458135.2 Marmota marmota marmota | reverse complement strand
AAATGACCAAATTCAGGGGTGCTGGGCACGGGGAGGGGGGAGGTGGGGGGTGGGGGGGTGGGGAAGGGCCACTGGCTGGAAAGTCCCCCTGTGCCTGTGAACAGCTCACGCACGCGGAAGCCGCCGCACTGCTTCACACACCCTCTGGTGATGAAAAGTATTTAATAGTAGCCTTTTGTTGCAACTTTTCCCTGATAGTCCTTCCTCCTCTGAACTTTCTTCCTCTTTCTTACTAGAGTTCCTGGGCTTTTATCAACGTATGCCCTATCTGTTCTTGGTTCCACTGGGGTGCCTCCTTCTCTTAGCAATTTAGTTAACACCACTTCCATGTTTTCGTAACAAAGACAATACAACACACCAAGACACTACAAGACACAAACATACTGTATCAATCCTCTCCATTTTCCTGAGATGGCCATCCTTCTTCTCACCCTATCTGCTTCCAGGGATGAGCAGCTTTGCTCCCATCCCATCTATCTCCAGGGACAGGCAGCCTACCTTGTCACTCACCCCCGAGCGTCCC
The DNA here is from genome assembly GCF_001458135.2 of Marmota marmota marmota. Classification (NCBI taxonomy): domain Eukaryota; kingdom Metazoa; phylum Chordata; class Mammalia; order Rodentia; family Sciuridae; genus Marmota; species Marmota marmota. Next base: position 47,545,591 of record NW_026000057.1, on the reverse strand, counting down.
TGGGCTCCCCATATGGGCCACCATCTGCCACAGTCTGGCTGGGCAAAATAACCGGGGGGTGACAAGCAACTTGTGAAAGTTGAAACAGCGGGAGCCGCTTTATTGTAGGACAGCAGAGGTATTTATACCTAACTCATTATACACAGATTGTTTCAATTAACATCATCTAGATACATCAATTAGTCATTATGGAATCCTCGTCATCTTAATAATTACACACAGCTTAACTTAAATAACATCATCTAGATACAACAGTCAGTCATTAAGGAATCTCCATCATCTTAATGGATCGCTGGCATTACTTCTCAAACCAATCCTACTGGCAAAGTGCCAGGTACCATCTTGACTTGTCTGTGGCCCTCAACATAAACCTAAACCTAACTCTAATGAAAACCCTAGCCCTAACCCTAAACCTAAACCTGACCATTACTATAAACCTAACACTAGACCTAACACTAAATCTAACACTCACCCTAGAACTAACCCTAAATCAAAACCTTATGTTTATCATAAATCTAATTATAACTCTACTCTAAGCTAGGGTTACTAGCTCTAATCTGATCTCTAACCTTAACTCTAGCCCTAATCCTAACCATAACCCTAGCTCTAACCCTACATATTACCCCTATGATAACCCTATTCCTAATGCTAACCCTAGGCCTAACCCTAACCCTATCGCAAACCCTAAATCTCACCATTACCCTAAACCTACATTGAACCCTAAAACTAACCCTATCCATTACCCTAAACCTAACTTTAACCCTAGATCTAACCCTTACTTCAAATCTTAACCTAAGCCTATGCATCAGCCTAACACTAACACTACACCTAATCCTAATACTAATTTTATACCTAGCCCTAACCCTAAGCCTAAGACTAAAACAAAATTGAGCAATAGCCCTAACCTTAATCCTTAACTTAATCTAAACCCTAACACATAACCAGACATAACCCTAGCCCTAACCTTAAACTAACCCTTACCCTGAATCATATCCTAACACTCACCCTAGCTCTAAATGCCACCCTAAACTTAAATAGAACCCTAACAGTGACCCCAGCCTTAGTTTGAGTCTTAACCCTAACCTTAAAACTAACCCTTACCCAACCCATATCCTAATAGTCACCCTAGCTCTAAACATTCCCCCAACGTAAACGGAACCCTAACAGTAATCCTAGCTCTTATTTGAGACCTAATCCTAACCCTAAAACTAAACACTGTCCCTGATTCATATCCTAACTCTATCTCTAGCTATAAATATCACCTTAACTTTAAACCTAACCATAACACTAGACCTACCCCTAACCCTAACTTTAATTTTAAACCTAGTTCTTACATTAGCCATTGCCCTAACCCTAGTCCTAACCCTAGTCCTAACCCTAACACAAAAACTAGCCCTAATCTGAGACCTAAACCTAGATTTAACCCTAACCTGAATCCTAAAATTAGCCCTAACCCTAGCTCTAAGCCTATCCCTTATTGCAAGTGAAACCCTAACCCTAATGGTTACCCTACACCTATTCTTAATCATTTAGCACTAACCCTCAGCCTAAACATAATATAAAACCTAGAGCTAATCCTAGGCCTTAACCTAGCCCTAAGTGTAACCCTATCCCTAACCCTACCCTAACCAAATTTAACCCTAACCTTAGTCTGAACTCTAGCTCAAAGCCTAATCCTTATCGTAAACATAAACCTAGAACTATCCCTACCTCTAACTCGAACCCTAGCCCTAACCCTAAACTTAATCCTAGCCCTAACCCTAGCTCTAAACATACCCATTACCCTAACCCTAAACCTAATGGTAACCCTAGCATTAACCCTAACCATAACCCTTAACCTAAACAGAAAAATAACAGTAGAACTAACCCTAAACCTAACACTCATTATAATCTAACCATAGCTCAAAAACTAACCCTTACCATAAACCTAAACATCCATAGCCTGAACCCTAACCCTAAAATTAAATATAACCCTATCCCTAACCCTAAACCTATATCTCACCGTATTCATTACCCTAACCCTAATGCTAACCAAAACAATAACCCTAGCCCTAACCCTAACCCTAATCTAAACCGACTATAATCCTATCCCTGGACCTAAGCCTGAACCTAATCCTTGTTCTAGCCCTAAACACAGCTCATAACCTAACCCTTATGCTAAACATAATCCTAACCATAACTCTAGTTCTAATCCTCACATTAACCCAAACTCAAGACCTAATCCTAACCATAACACTATCTCTAATTTTAGCTCTAACTGTATCCATTACCATAACAATAACCTTTACTCTAATGCTAACCCTAGGCCTAAACTTAACTCAAGACCTAATCCTAACTATAACCCTACCCCTAAACTTCAATCTAATTGTACCCATTAGTCTAAACTTAAACCTTACCCTAATGCTAATCCTAGGCCTAACACTATCCCTATCACTAACCCAAACCCTATCAATTACCCTAAACCTAACATGAACCCTAAATCTAACCCTATCATTAAAATAACCCTAACCCTTATGCTGATTCAAGCTCTAATCCTAAACTCAAACCTAAACCAAACCTTAACCTTGACTCTGACCCTAATAACTCCCCTAGCTCTAAACCTGAACCTACACTAAACTTCACTCTTACACTAGACCTAGCCAATAACCTAAAACTATCCTTAAAATAACCCTAGACCTGAAATTAACCCTAGACAAAATCCTAGCCCTAACTCTAACAAAAACCCTAGCCCTTATCCTAGCCCTAAACGTACCCTTAGTCATAACCCTAACCCTAGCCCTAATCTTAGACCTAACTTAGCCCTATTCCTAACCCTAACCCTAACTGTAGCACTAAGACTAAGTCTAACTCTCACCCTAGCCATAAAACTAGTTCTAACCCTATCTCTTACCAGAACTGTAAACCTAGGCCTAACCCTACCCCTTTCCTTAGCCCTAGCCCTAACCCTAGATCTAACCCTAACTCTAAATTTAACCCTAATGCTAATCCTAAACCTGAACCTTACACTAACTAGACCTTACTCTAACACTAATGCTACCCCTAAAACTAGCCCTAACTCTACCCCTAGACCTAATACAAAACAGAGACTTAGCCCCAACCCTAAACCTTAACCTAAACCAAACCCTAAACCTACACCTAGCCCTAACCCTAGCCCTAATTTCAGTTTTCAGAAGAACCCTAAAACTTACCCTAACCCTGATTCTGATGTTAAAAATAACCCTAGATTTAAACATCACCCTAAACATAATTCTAAACATAACACTAGACCTAGACCTAACCCTAACCCTAAACCTAAAACTAGTGCTAATTGTAACCCTAGTACTTACATTAGCTGTAACCCTAACCCTAGCCCTAATTTAACCCAAAACCTAGCACTAAACTGAGCCCTAACCCGAGCTTTAACCCTAATTCTAACCTTAACCCTAACCTTAGCACTAATAATAACCATAACCTTAGCTCTAACCCTAATTCTAACCCTATTTTTTATTCTAACCATAACCCTAACCCTAATGCTAACCCTAGGTCTAAACTTAACCTTATCCCTAATCCTAACCCTATCCATTACCCTAAATCTAACCTGAAACCTAAACATAACCCTATCATTACCCTAATCCAAAAGTTATGCTAACTTGAGCCCTCAATTTAAAACTTAACCTATCCCAAACACTAATTGCAACCCTGACTCTAAAAATACCCTTAGCTCTAAACCTGAACCTAACCCTAAACCTAACCCTTACACTAGACATAGCCATAATCCTAACCCATAACGATCTTTAACTATAATGTTGAACCTGAAATTAGCCCTAGACCTAATCCTAGCCCTAAACCTAGCCTTATTCCTAACCCAAACAATAGCCTGAGCTTTAACCGTAATGCTAACCCTCACCCTAGACCTAAACGTAGCTAAAACCCCATCCCTTACCCTAAACCTAATAATAACCCTAAACCTAACCATAACCCTAAACCTAAGTCTAACCCTAAACCTAAACCTAACGCTAGCCCTAACCCTAGGCCTAACACTACAACTAAGCCTACTGCAAATCCTAGCCCTAATTTAGTCCTATATTAATTCTAACCCTAGCCCTAAGACTAAATTTAACTTTTTCCCTATCCCTATCCCTAGTTCTATCCTTAGCCCTAGCCCTAACCCTAGATCTAAACCTAACTCTAAGTCTAAACCTAACTCTAAATTTAACCATAACCTAAAGTCCTAAACCAAAACCTAACATTAGCAATAAAATTAATGCTAATCCTAAAACTTGCCCTAACCCTAGCCCTAGCAATAAAAGAAAACCAAGCCATATCCCTGACCCTAACCCATAACCTAAAACAAAGCTAACCCTACACATAGCCCTAATACTAACTCTAATACTAACCCTGACCCTGACACTGACCCTAACATTAATCCTAGGTCTAAACATCACCCTAACCTTAAAATAACCCTAACTAGAGCCTTAACCCTTACCCTAAACTAGCCCTAATCGTAGCCCTAGTTCATACATTAGTCATTTTCATAACACTAGCCCTAATCCTAACACAATTCCTACCCTTAATCTGAGCCCTAACCCTAGCTTTAACCCTAATCTTAACCCTAACACTGGCCCTAACCCTAACCCTAACCCTAGCCATACCCTAACTCTAATCCTTTCTCTTACCCTAAGCAAAACCCTAATCAAAATGCTAACCCTAGTCCTAACCCTAATCCTTAGCCTAAACTAACCTCTAACCATTTTACTAGTCCTAACCCCAGCACTCATTCTAGGTCTAACTCTAACCCTGACTCTTATACTGATCCTAACAGTAACCCTAGGTCTAAACCTGACCCTAACCCCAAACCAAACCCTAACACTAGCCCTACTGGTAACCCTATATCTATACCTATCCCTAACACTAGACCTAGACAAAAAGCTAATCCTAAATATAGATATAAGTCTAGCACTAGACTTAAACAAAAACCTAACTCTAGCCCGAAAAATAACCTTTAACCTAAAACAAACACTTATCTTACAACTAGACCTAACACTAATCTTAATTCTGGCTCTAATTCTAACCCTAACCCAATCCTGAACACTGACCCTGACCCTAACACTAAACCTAGCTCTAAAGCTGACCCTATCCTAAAACCTAGTCCTAACACTAGACCTAGGCATAACCATAACCCTAATACTAGCCCTATGTATAACCCTAGCTCTTACAGTACTCATAGTCCTAACAGTAGCACTCAACCTAACACAAAACCTAGCCCTAATTCTAGGCATAAACTTAGCCCTAAGTATAACCCTAACCCTAAACCTAGTCCTAACACTAACCCTAGCCTTAGACCTATCCCTAGCTCAAAGCCAAACCCTTACCCTAAACATAAACCTAGTCCTAACCTAAACCGTAACCCTAAATTTAGCTCTAATTCTAACCTTAATCCTAGCCCGAACTTTAGCTCTAACCCTATCAATTACCCTAACCCTAAGTCTAGCCTTTATTGTAACCCTATCCCTAACACTAATCCTAACCCTAAACATAAAAGTAAACCTAGACCTAACCCTGCACCTAACCATCACCATAGCCCTAACTCTAGTTGAAACATTAAGCCTTACACTAAACCTAATAGAACACTAGCCCTAACCCATACCCTAACCCTAACCCTAACCCTAAATCTAACATTATCCACTACCCTAAACCTAAAGCTAAACCTAAGGAAAACTCTAGCCATAACCTTAACTCTAAACCAAACCCTAACCATAAACATAACCCTAGACCTAAACTTAAATCTAACCCTCAATTTAGTCCTAACACTAGCTCAAACACTAACTCTTACCCTAATCTAACCATAACCATAGGCCTAAACCTAACACTTACCCTAAACCAAACCCTAGCCCTATCCATAAACCTAACCCTCATCCTAGACTTAATCCAAATCATAACCTAGCCCTAACTTGAGCTCTAAATCTATCCATTCCACTAAACATAATGCTAAACCTAATGCTAACCCTAACCCTACTGCTAAACCTAACCCATCCATTACCTAAAACTTAACTGAAACCCAAAATTAACCCTATCCATTAAACTAACCCTAAGCCTAACCCTAGCACTATTTCAAGCCCTAACCTGAAACTTTAATCTAAACCAAATGCTAACCCTGATCCTAACCCTAATAATACCCACAGCTCTAATTTGACCCTTACAATAAACATAACCCTTACACTAGACCTACCATAAACTAACCCTAAAACTTTCCCTAACCATAACCCTAGATCTGACATTAGCCCTAGTCCTGGCCATAGACCTAACACTTACAGAAACCCTAGCCCTAAACGTAGCCTTAATCCTAAACCAAACACTAACTTTCGCCCTAATCTTAATTCTAACCATCATCCTAGCCCTAAAGCTAGCTATATGCCACCCATTCCCCTAAAATTAACCCTAACCCCAATGCCAAACGGAACCCTATCCCTAACCCTAGGCCTAAACCTAACATTAATGCCAGCCCTATTCCTAACCCTAATTTAGCTGTAACCCTAACCCTAACACTAAGCCTAGTCCTAAGTCTAACTCTAAGTCTTGTTCTAGCCATATCCCTAGTTTTAACCCTATCCTTTATCATAAACCTAGCCCAAGCCCTAACCCTAGCCCTAGATCTAACCCTAAATCTAAATCTAACCCTAACCCTAAGCCTAAACCTCACCATAACACTAGCCCTAAACCTTAAACTAATCCAAAATACAGCCCTAACACTAGCCCTAGCAATAAAAAAGACATAGCCCTAACCCTAACCCTTAGCTTAAACCAAACCCTAACCCTACAACTAGCCCTAACTTAAGCCCTAATTTGAGTCCTACCCCTAACCCTAAAACTAACCCTGACCCTGACTCTGACCCTAACACTTAACCTAGCTCTAAACATCACCCTAACCCTAAACCTATGCTTTGAATGCTTCAGCGTAGGGCTACATTCACAAGGAACAAGTCAGAGAGTGCCCACAGAGAACTGATTGAGTGTGTGAAGTTTCAAGAAGCTAATGACAACTCTGTTTGTTATCCAGCTCCATTTCCAATTACCCATGTAAGTCAAGATAAAGTGAAACCTTAAACCACAAAGTGTTTCTGACAGCAAACCTTGAACTGGGAAGGCCCAAACCTGGAGAACATAGTAAGGCTATGTAAAAAATGAATCCTGCCTGGTATCAAAGAAATTTGAATAAAACTAACTCTAAACCTAACCCTAGCCCTAAACTTAACCCTAACCCAAAGCTTTTTAGAGAACCTTTGGTTATAGAAGTCCCAAACTTGGGGTGCCTAGTAGGGAAAGGTAACAGATGAATCCTGCCCAGTATAAAAAAAATCTGACAAAATAATTGGGGGGGGGTGATTCAGTACATGCCTATTTCCCCTGTTTTTTCCTAAAGTTCTCTTGGGTAATGTTATTTTGCATCCCATAGCCTTGGAAAACTTTACAAGGAAGAAACCAGAGAGTGCCCACAGAGAACTGATTGAGTGTGTGAAATTTCAAGTAGCTAGCACCAACCCTATGTGATTTCCAGCTCCATTTCTATTTACCCGTATAGGTTCAAATGAAGTGAAACCTTAAAACCAAACTGTTTCTGACAGTGAACCTTGAACCAAGAAGTCCCAAAACTGGTAAACATTTTAAGGCTAGGTAAAAGATGAATCCTGCCCAGTATCAATGAAATTTGACCAAAACTAATTCTAACCCTATCACTCACTCTAACACTTGCCCAAACCCTAACCCTAATACTAACCATAACCTGTTTAGAGAACCTCTCATCATAGAAGTCCCAAACTTTTGGAGACTAGTGGGGCAAGCTAACAGATAATTCCTGTGCAGTATCAAAGAAATCTGACCAAATGATTGGGGGAGGTAGTTCAGTACATGCATATTTTCCTGTTGTCTCGTAAAGTGCTCTTGGATAAAGTTGTTTTTGTATGCTTCAGCTTTGGGATAATTTCACAAGGAAGAACTCAGAGAGTACCGAAAGAGAATTGATTGAGTATGTGAAGTTTCAAACAGCTAGCACAAACACTGTTGGATTTCGAGCTCCATTTCCATTTACCATAGAGGTCAAAATGAAGTGTACCCTTAAAATATACACTGATACTGACATTGAGCAATTGAATTGAGAAGGTCCAAACCTGGTGTTCATAAGAAGGGTAAGGAAAAGATGAATACTGCCCAGTATCAAATAAATTTGAAAAAATCAAACTGTATCTCTAACACTAGATCTGACTTTATCCCTAACCCTAACCCTAAGCTGTTTTGAGAACCTATGATCATAGAAGTCCCAAAATTGTGTATCCAAGTGGGGCAAGCTAGCAGATTAATCCTTCAGAGTATCAAAGAAATATGAACAAATAATTGGGGGAGGTACTTCAGTATATTCATATTTCCCTCTTTTCTCCCAAACTTCTCTCAGATAAACTTGCTTTGCAAGCTTCAGCTTAGGGCTACATTCACAAGGAACAAACCAGAGAGTGCCCACAGAGAGCTGATTGAGTGTGTGAAGTTTGAAGCATCTAGCACAAGCCCTATTTGATTTCTAGCTCAAATTCCATTTACCCATATAGGTCAAAATGAAGTGAAACCTTAAAATAAAAACTGTTCCTGAAGCGAACCATTGAACTGAAAATAGTAGGGCTAGTTAAAGATGAATCTTGCCAAGTATGAAAGAAATTTTAACAAAACTAACTCTAATCCTAACACGAGCTCTAACCATAGCCCTAACCCTAAACCTAACCCTAACCTGTATAGAGAACATTTGATCATAGAATTCCCAAACTTGTGGGAGTCTAGTAAGGCAAGCTAACAGATAAATCCTTCCCAGTATAAAAAATCTTACCAAATAATTAGGGGTGGTAGTTCAGTACATGCATATTTTCTTGTTTTTTTTTTCTAAAGTGCTCTTGGATAATGTCTTTTACATGTCTCAGCTTTGGAAAACTTTCACTAGGAAGGAACCAGAGAGTGCCCACAGAGAACAGATTTGTGAAGTTTCAAGCAGCTAGCACTAACCCTGTTTGATTCCAAGCTCCATTTCCATTCACATCTATAGGCCATAATGAAGTGAAATCTAAAAATTCCAATTGTTACTGAAAGTGAACCATTGAATCTTGAAGACCCAAACTTGGGTAACTTACTAAGGCTAGGTCAAGGATGAATTCTGTACAGTATCAAAGTAATCTGACCAAAAAAAAATCAAAGTTCTTTCAGTACATGGGAATTCTACTTGCTCCTAAAGCGCTTGAAAAAAAAAATCTGTTTCTTTCTACTTCAGCTGAGGGCTACTTCCACAGAAAACAAACCTGAGAATGCTCACTGAGAACTGATTGAGTGTGCAAAGTTTCAAGCAGCTAGCAAAAACCCTGTTTGATTTCCAGCTCCATTTCTATTTACTCATATAGGTCAAATTGAAATTAAAAAAAAATAAAAACCCTTTAAATACAAACGGTTTTTTTACAGTGAACCATTGAATCAAGGTCCAAATCTGTGGAAAATAGTAAGGCTACATAAAAGATTACCCTTTCCCAGTATCAAAGAAATTTGAACAAAACTAACTCTTACCCTAAGACTAGCTCTAAACCTAGCTCTAACCCTAACCCTAAATCTAAAGTACCCTGTTTAGACAACCTTTGTCATAAAAGTTCCAAATGTGGGGATTCTAGTAGGTCAAGCTAACAGATGAATCCTGCCCAGTATCCAAAATATTTGACTAAGTAATTGGGGGAGGTATTTCCGTACAATTTTATTGCCTGTTTCCTCCTAAGTGCAGTCTGATAAAGTTTCTTTGCATGCTTCAGCTTGGGGAAACTTTCACAAGGAAGAAACCAGACAGTTACCACAGATTACTGATTGAGTTTGTGAAGTTTTAAGCCCCTAGTATCGACCCTGTTTGACTTCCAGCTCCATTTTTATTTATCCATATAGGTCAACATAGAGTGAAACCTTAAAATACAAACTGTTCCTGACAGTGATCTGCTGAACCAAGAAGGCCCAAACCTGGGTAACAAAGTAATGCTAGGTCAAAGATAAACCCTGCCCAGTATCAAAGATATTTGAACAAAAGTAACTCTAATCCTAACATTTTCTCAAACCCTAGTCCTAACACTAACCCTATCCTATTTAGAGAGCCTTTGGTCATATACATCCCAAACTTGTTGAGTATAGTGGGGCAAAATAACAGAAGATCACAGTGCAGGATCAAAAAGTTTGATCAAGTAATTGATTGAGGTAGTTCAGTCCATGCATATTTCCCTGTTTTATTCTAAAGTGTTTTTAGATAAAGTTGTTTTTGTATGCTTCAGCTTAGGCTAATTACACAAGGAAGAAATCAGAGAGAGCACAGAGAGACCTGATTGAGTGTGTGAAGTTTGTAACAGCTAGCACCACCCCTATTTGAATTTTGAGCTCCATTTCCATTTACCATATAGGTCAAAATGAAGTGAAACCTCAAAATACAAACTATTACATTCAGAGAACCATTGAACTGAGAAAACCCAAACCTGGGGAAGATAGTAAGGCTAGGTAAAAGATGAATCCTGCCCAGTACAAAGAAATTTGAACAAAACTAACTCTAAATCTAACACTAGGTCTAAACCTAGCCCTAACCCTAACTGTAAACTTAACCGTAACCTGTTTAGATAACTTTTGATCATAAAAGTCCCAAATTTGTGAAGCCTAGTGAGGCAAGCTAAGAGATGAATCATGCACAGTATCAAGAAATTTGAACAAATAATTGTGGGAGGTAATTCATTACATGCTTATTTCCCTGTTGTCCCCTGAAGTGCTCTTGGGTAAAGTGTTTTTTGCATGCTTCTTCTTTAGCCTATGTTCAATAGAAAGTAAGCAGAGAGTGCCCACAGAGAACTAATTGAGTGTGTGATGAACCAAGCAGCTAGTACCAACCCTTTTTGATTTCCAGCTTCATTGTCATTCACACCTATAGGCCATTATAAAGTGACACCTAAAAATTAATTCAAACTGTTCCTGACAGTGAACCATTGAAATTAAAGGCCCCATATTGGGGATCATACTAAGGCTAGGTAAAGCATGAATCCTGTACTGTATCAAAGTAATTTGACCAAATATATTGAAGCTTGCTCCTCAAGAACTCACAGGTGAAGCTATTTCTTTCTTTTTCAACTTAGGGCTACTTCCTCAAGAAACAAACGAGAGAATGCACACTGAGAACTGATTGAGTGTGTGAAGTTTCAAGCAAACTTTCAAACCAACTCTGTTTGATTTCAAGCTCAATTTTCATTTACCCATATAGTTCAAAATTAAGTGAAACTTTAAAATACAAACTGTTCCTGACAGTAAACCACTGAATCCAGAATTCCCAAAGCTGGTGAGCATAGTAAGGCTAAGAAAAAGATGAATCCAGCCCAGTATCAAAGAGATTTGAACAAAAATAACTCTAACACTAGCTCTAAACCTAACCCTAACCCTAACTGTAACACTAACTCTTACCTGTATAGAGAAGCAATGATCCTAGAAGTCCCAAACTTGGGAAGTCTAGTGGGGAAAGCTAAAAGTTGAATACTGAGCAGTAGCAAAGAAATCTGATCAAATCATTCAGAGACTTATTTTAGTACATACATATTTCTCTGTTTTCTCCTTAAGGGGTCTCAGATACAGTTGCTTTTGCATGCTTCAGCTTTAGCCTACCTTCAAAAGAAATAAACCAGAGTGTACCCACTGAGAACTGATTGTGTGAAGTTTCAAGCACCTTCTACCAACACTGTTTGATTTCCAGCTCAATTTTCATTCACATCAATAAGCCATAATGAAAGGAAACCTTAAAATACAACTGTTTCTGACAGAGAACCATTGAACTGACAAGGCCCAAACCTGTGGAGCATAGTAAAGCTAAGTAAAAGATGAATCCTGCCCAGTATCATAAAAATTTAAAGAAAACTAGGGCCACATTGGCACTCTCCGCACAGACAGAAGGCTCTGCCACTTGGTTGCTCTCGGTGCAGACAGAAGTCTCCTCTGTGCATTCACTCAAGGCTCAGATGGAAGTCTTGGCCTCGTGTGGGCTCTGGGCTCAGAGGGAAGTCTCAGCTGGGTGGGTGCTCTTGGTGCAGAGGGTAGGCAGCACAGAACACAGAGGCTTTGCTTGGGGGTCACCAGACCAAGCTCTGGACTTGGCACAAGGTCACCCCAGAACTATCCAATTCACCAAACACCCTACACAGGTAACAGATGGAATCCATCTTTCAAAACCTAACTCAACATATATCAGTGGGCATGGCTACCAGCTCAGTTCTGTGGCTGCTCAGGTACCTGGTTTCCAACTCCCCTAACTCCAGCTATGAAAACTCAATATTTTTCTCACAAGATTTTTGTGAGGCATAGCTATCAAGATGGAACAGAAAATGTACAGGCACCTGGTTTTCAACTCAGAGACTAAGAATAGGGAGGCTACCGGTAGAAGCTCAAACCCTCTCACACTGGCTACCTCCATCACCTGGAGCACAGAGACTCTAGCTAGGAATAGACAACTACAAGTACTACAAGAAAAGAAAACAGAGTTCTGAGATACTTTTTTTTCTTTCTTACTTTTCTTTTCTCATTCTTTTCATCCATTCTCCTCTACCCTTCTCGCTCTTGTCCTCACAACCTCAACATATGTGAAACCAAGAACTTTGCATGAAATTAGACTTTAAGAACTGAATCCAGTGCTGGTTTTGATCCTCAGCACCATATACAAATAAAGATGTTGTGTCCTCCAAAAAGTAAAAAATAAATATTAAAAAATTCTCTCTCTCTCTCTCTCTCTCTCTCTCTCTCTCTCTCTCAAAAGATAGAACTGAATCATCAGAATAGTAAAATATAGAGGAATTTCATAGGCCTGACCTCACCTCCCTTCAATTTCTCTTATATTCTTTCTCTCTCTTTTATCTTTCCTTGTTATTTTCTTCCTCTTTTTTTCCTCCCTCTATCCCACTTTCAACCTCCTAACTTTTATTATTTATACATAGGATAATTTTATGAATACAGATAAGGAATTTAAATTTATACATTCTTCCATAAATTACCCCTGTCTATTCATTAGAGTTCTCCTCCAATTTGCTAAGAAAATTAATCTCATACCCTCACTCCTTTTCCCCTTAACATATTATCCAATCTCTGACCATCTGTTCTCTGTATACCACCAGAAATGATATGTTTTATGAAACTAATGACTATATTCTAAATAATAATTGAAGCCAACATTTGTAGACATAGAGTCTACATATAAATGTATTCATAATGATTAGGCTTAGGCTTTGGGTTAGGTTTAGATTTAGAGTTAGGTTTTGATCTATGCTTAGGGCTAGGTCTAAGGAGAGGGCAAGGGTTAGGACTAGGGTTAGGGCTGGGTTTGGGGTTATGGTAAGGGATAGGGTTAGAGCTAGTGATAGGGCTAGTGTGAGAGTTACAGTTAGTCTTAGGGCTAGAGTTAGTGTTATGGTTAGGGATAGGGCTAAATTAGGGCTAGGGTTAGTGTTAGGTTTATGCCTTGGCTTAGGGATAGAGTTAGGGTTATGTGTAGGGTTAGATTTAGAGTTAGGTTTAGATCTAGGGTTTGAGCTAGGGCTAAGGATAGGGGTAGGGTTAGTGGTAAGTTCAGGGCTAGGTTTAGGGTGATGGTAAGGGATAGGGTTAGAACTTGATATAGGGCTAGGGCGAGAGTTAGAGTTAGTCTTAGGGCAAGTGTTAAGGTAGTGTTATGGATAGGGCTAAATTAGGCCTGGGATTAGGGCTAGGGTTAGTGTTAGGGTTAGTTTTAGGTTTAGGGCTAGGGTTAGTGTTATGTTTAGGGTTAAGTTTAGGTTTACTGTAAGGGAGGGATTGTAGCTAGTTTTAGGGCTAAGGTGAGGGTAAGAATTAGGGTTAGGGTTAGTGTTAGGTTTATGATTATGGCGAGGTTTATGGCTAGGATGTGGGCTAAGGTTTGTGTTAGTGTTAGGACTAGGATTAGAGTTAGGGCTAATATCAGGTCTAGGGTTACAGTTAGGGATAGTTTTAGGATTAGGTTTATAGCTAGGTCTCTTCTAAGGGTTAGGTTTATGGTTAGGGTCAGCTTGAAAGCCAGGGTTATTATTAGGTTTAGGGTCATGTTTAGGGTTTTTGTTAGGTTAAGGTTTTGATTTAGGGCTCAAATTAGCATTATTTTTTAAGGATAGGGTGATGGTAATTTTAGGTTTAGGGTTCAGGTTAAGTGTAGGCTAATGGATAGGGTTAGGGTTAGGGATAGAATTAGGTTTTGGCCTAGGGTTAGCATAAGGTTTAGTGTTATCATTAGGGTAATGGATAGTTTAGAGCTAGGGTTCGGGCTAGGGTTATGCTAAGGTTTAGGTCTAGGGTTAGGCTTAGGTTTAGGGTTAAGACTATGGTTAAGGTTAGGATTAGCTTTAGGGTTAAAGCTAAGGTAATGCTTGGTTTAGGGCTAGGTTTTGTGATAGGTTAGGGCTACAGCAAATGTAAGAACTTGCTATGACTCGGCCAAGTTTTATGGTTAATATTAAGGCTAGGTATAGTTTTAGGGCTGGTTTAGTGTTAGGGTGATGTTTATGCTAGGATTAGTGTTAGTGTCAGGGTCAGTGTTCAGGTTAGGGTTATGGTTAGGGTTAAAGCCAGAATTAGGTCTAGGGTTAGGTCTAGGGGATGGGTTAGTGTTTGGCTTAGGCTAAGGTTATTGTTAGGGCTAGATCTAGGTTTTTTTTTTTTTTTTAATTAGGTCTACGGTTTGATTTATGGCTAGATTTAGGATTAGGTTTAGGTCTAGGGCTAGTGTTAGGTTAAGGTTCAGGTATAAGGTTATCGGTAGGGCTAGTGTTAGGGTTCAGTTTCGGGTTAGGTTCAGGTTTAGACCTATGATTAGTGTTAGGGTCAGAATAAGGGTCAGGGTTAGGGTTAGGGTTTGGGTTATGGTTAGAGCTAGAATGTGTGCTAGGGTTAGGACTAGTAATAGGTTTAGTGTTTGTGTTAGGTTAAGGATTAGGGTTAGCATTAGGTTTAGGTTTTGGCACAGGGTAAGTGATAGAGTTAGAACTAGAGTTACGGCTTGGATTAGGGCAAGGGTTAGGGTTAAAGCTAGGTTTAGGGCTCAGATTAGGGCTAGTTTTGTGTTAGATTTAGGGCTAGGGTTTTGGCAACGGCTAATGTAAGAACTAGGGTTACAATTAGGGTTAATTTTTGGGTTATGGTTAGGGGTTAAACCTCTAGTGTTAGGATTATGTTTAAGGTTAGGGTGATATTTAGAGAGAGTGTTAGTGTTAGTTTCATAGTCAGTGTCAGGGTTAGCTTTAGGGTTAGGTTTAGGACTCAAAATAAGGCTAGGGTTACTGTAAGGGTTTGGTTTAAGGTTAGGGTGGTGTTAAGAGCTAGAGTGAGTGCTAGGATATGAGTTACAGTCAGGATTAGTATTAAGGTTAAGGTTAGGACTCAAATTAGGGCTAGGGTTAGGTCTAGGTGTAAGTTTAAGTTAAGGTTTAGTGTTAGGGCCATTACTGGTTTTGTTTTACTGCTAGGTTGAGGGTTAGGGCTAGTTTCATGATTAGTGTTAGGATTAGTGCTAGTGTTAATGTAAGGCTTAGGCTTAGGGTTAGTGTTAGAGTTAGAGTTAGAGTTAGATCTAGGGTTAGGACTAGGAATAAGGATTAGGCCAGTGTTATGGCTTGGTTTATGGCTAACCCTAACCCTAACCCTAACCCTAACACTCATTCTATCTCTAAACTTGACCCAAATCCTAAACCTAATGCTGAACCTTATTCTGAACCTAACAATAAACCTAGGTTTAAACCTGACCCTAACCCTTATCTGAAACCTAACACTAGCCCTACCAGTAACCCTAACACTAAACCTAACACTAACACTAGCCCTATACCTAAACCTAATCCTAAACCTAATATAGCCATAACCCTAGCCTTAGCCTAACAATAACCCTTAATCTAAACCAAGCACAAACTCTACCCCTAGACCTAATCCTAGTCCTCATTCTGGACATAAATTTAAACCTAATCCTAACCTGAACCCTGACACTTACCCTAACAAAAACCCTAACTCTGAACCTTATCTTAACCAAAAACTATCCCTAACACTAGACTAACTCTAAATCTAGCCATAACCACAACTCTAGCTCTTACATTACCCATATACCTAAAACTAGCCCTAAACATCACACAAAAAATAGCCCTAATTACAGCCCTAAACTGAACCCTAAGCATAACCCTAATCCTAAACCTAGCCATAACCCTAACCCTAACCCTTGTTCTAGTCTTACCCTAGCTCAAACTCTAAACCTTACCCTAAACATAAGCCAAGCCCAAACCTTAAATCTTACACTAACTCTAGCCCAATCCTAACTGTAACCATAGCCCAAACCCTAGCTCTAACTCTATCCATTACACTAACCATAACTCTAAAACACTAATGCTAACCCTAGCCCTGAACCAAACCCTAACCCTATCCTAGCCCAGACTGTTACCCTATCCCTTGCCCTGTCCCTAAACCTAGCTCAATACCTAACCCTTACAGTTAACCTAACCTTAACACTAACACAAGGCCTAACCCTAACCCTAACCCCAGTTTAATCCTAACCTTAACTGTAGCCCAAACCCTAGTTTGAACTCTACCCAATACCATAACCCTAAACTTAAGCCTAATAATAACACTAGACCTAAAGCTAAACCTACCCTAACCCTAAACATAAACCTAACCCTAAAAATAACATTGAACCTAACCGTAACCCTAAATCTAAGCTAGCTCAAACCCTAACTCTAATCCTGAACCTAAACCTAATGCTGACCTAAAACTAACCCTTTCTTTAACCTGACATCTAACCCTAACGATAACCCTAGCCCTAACCGTAACACTAACCATCACCATAACCCTAGACCAAACCCTAAATTAACCTTAGCCATAACAAAAATCCTAACTCAAACCCTAAAATATACCCTAAACCTAATCCTAAGTGTAATCCTTGCCCTAACCCTGACCCTAACCCTAACTCTAGCCCTAATCCTAACCATTATCCTAGCCCTAAACCTAGGTATAACCCTACAAACTCCCTAACAATAACCATAACCCTAATGCTAACCCTAGGCCTAAACCTAAACCTATCACATACCCTAACCATATCCATTACCTTAAACCTAACCTGAACCCTAAACCTAACACTATCCATTACCCTATCCCTAATTCTAACCTTAATGCTAATTTGAGCCTTAACCCTAAATCTTAACCTTACTCAAACTCGAAGTCTGACCCTGATTCTAATAATATGCCAGCTCTTAATCTGACCCTTTCCCTAAATGTAACACTTTAATTTGACCTAGCCATAAACCTAACCCTAAAAATAACACTAACTATAAACCTAGACCTTACATTAGTCCTAGCAATAATTCTTGCCCTAAACCTAACACAAAACCTAGCCCTAATTCTAGCCTTAAATTTAGCCTTAATCCTAAACCTAACCATAACCCTAGCCCTAATCCTAATGCTAATCATAAAACTAGCCCTAACCCAAACCCTAGCACTAAAACAAAACTGAGAAATAGGCCTAATACTAACCTTAACTTAAACCCAAACCTAGCACTACACCTAGATCTAACCTTAGCCTTAATTCAAGTCCTAATCATAACCTTAAAAATAACCCTGAACCTGACATACATCATAACACTCATCCTAGCTCTAAACATCACCCTAAACTTAAAATGAACCCTAACAGTAACCCTACCCCAATTTCGAGTCCTAATCATAACCCTACAACTAATCCTGACCTGACTGATATCCTAACACTAACCCTAGCTATAAATATCACCCTAATCTTAAACCTAACCCTAACACTTGACCTACACCCTAACCCTAACCCTAATTGTCACCCTAGATCTTATATTAGCCATTGCCCTAACCCTAGCCTTAAACATCACACAAAAACTAGCCCTAATCTGAGCCCTAAACCTAGCTTTAATCTTAACCATAAACCTAACCCTAGCCCTAACCCTATGCCTTACCCTGAGCAAAACCTTAACCCTAATGGTAACCATAGACCTATCCCTAATCCTTAGGCTAACCAAATCCTAACCCTATTGATAGTCCTAACAATAGATCTCATTTTAGCTCTAACACTATCCCAAACCCTAATTCTAACCCTGACTATTATTCTTACCATAACATAAACCCTAGGTATAAACCTGACTCTAACCGTAAACCAAACCCTAACACTAGCCCTAATTGTAACCTTATACCTAAACCTAACCCAACACTAGCTCTAGACCTAAACCTAATCCTAAATCTAGCCTGAACTCTAGCTCTGGACTAAACAAAATCCTAGCCCTAGCCCTAAAAAAATATTTACCTAACAAAAAAAAAAAAATCTTCCCTTAGACCTAAACCTAGTCCTAATTCTGGCTTTAACCCTATCTTTAACTCTAACCTAAACACTGATCCTGGCTTTAACACTAAACCCAGTTCTAAACCTGAAACTAACCAAAACCTAAACCTAATTCTAGACCCAGCCATATCCCTAACCCTAAAACTACCCCTAATCATAACCCTAGATCTTGCATTACCCATAGCTCTAAACTAGGCCTAAACCTAACTCTAAACATAGAGCTAATTTTAGGCCTAAACCTAGCCCTAAACATAACCCTAACCCTCACACTAGACCTATACCTATCCCTAGCCCTCACCTTAGTTCTAAGGTAGCTCAAAGCCTACCCGTTACCCTAAACATAAACCCAGAACATATCCCTAACTCTCACCCTAACCCTAGCCCAATCCTAAACTTAACCTAGCCCTAAACCTAGCTCTAAAGCTACCTATTGCCCTAATGCTAAACCTAAACTTATTGATAATCCTAGCCCGAACCCTAATGTTAACCCTAACCTTAACTGGAAAATTAACCATAGACATAACCATAAAATTAAAACCAGCATAGCCCTAATTCTAGATCAAACCATAAACCTAACCATAAACCTAAACAACCACAGCTCTGATCCTAACCCTATCACTAATTCTAACTCTAAACCAAATCTAAATGTAACTTAACCCTATCTGTTACCTTAATACCCTAACCCTAACATTAATGATAACCCCAGACCTAACTCTAACCCTAACCCTAAAACTACTGTATTCCTATCCCTAGACCTAACCCTAAACCTACCCCTAAACCTAGCTCAAAACCTAACCTTTATGCTAAACATAACCCTAAACCTAATCCTAACCCTAGTTCTACCACAAACTTTAAGCCTAACTCAAGGAATATTCCTAACCATAACTGTAGTTCTAAACTAAGCTCTATCCCTATCAATTACCCTAACCATAACCCTTACCATAATTATAACACTAAGCCTAACCCTAGCCCTATCACTCACGCTAACTGTATCAATTACCCTAAACCAAACCTAGAAAAAAAAAAAAAAACTTAACTATACCCCTAACCCTAACCCTAATGCTAATTTGGGCTGTAAACCTAAATCCTTACCTAAGCCAAATCCTAATCCTAAAAATTCCCCGAGATCTAAACCTGACCCTTGCCATAAACCTAACCCTTACACTAGACATAGACACAAGCCTAACCCTAAAACTATCTTTAACCATGAATCTAGACCTGATATTAGCCCTAAAACTAATCCTAGCCCTGAATCTAATACAAACACTAGCCCTCATTCTAGCCCGAAATATAGCCTTAATCATAACCCTAACACAACCCTAGCCCTAACCCTAACTCTAACCCTCACCCTACGTCTAAACCTAGCTATAACACCATTCTTTATCTTAAACTTAAACCTAACCCTATCCCTATCACTAGGCCTAAGTTAAAAACTAACCCTAGCCCTAATCCTAGCCCTAATTTAACCCTATCCCAAACCCTAACTCTAATTTTAGCCCTATCACTAACTCTGAATCTCACAATAGCCCTATCCCTAGTTCTAAAACAATCCCTTACCATAACTCTAACCCTGGGCCTAATCCTTGCTCTGTCCTTAATCCTAGCCTAATGCTAGATCTAACCTAACTATAAATGTAACCCTAACCCTAAGTCTAAGCCTAACACTAACACTAGCCCTAACCCTAATACTAATTGTAAAACTAGCCCTAACTCTAGCCCTAGGACTAAAACAAAACCAAGCAATAGACCTAACCCTAAACCTTAATTAAACCAAAACCTAAACTACTACAAAAACTAATCATAAACCTAATTGGGCTAATTAATTAACTAATTAGGGCTAATCTAAAAAACTAATCCGAGTCCTAACCCTAATCTTAAAACTAACTCTTACCCTGACTCATATCCTAACACTCACCCTAGCTCTAAACATGACTCTAACCTTAAACCAAACCCCAACAGTAAACCTAGCCCTAATCCGAGTCCTAACTCAAACCCTAAAACTAACCCTGACCCTGACTCTTATCCTAAAAATAACTCTAGCTCTAAATATCACCCTAACCTTAAATCTAACACTAAGACTAGAACTACTCCAACCCTAACCCTTAAGTTAACCCTAATTGTAACCCTGGTTTTTACATTACCTGCTGCCCTAACCCTAGCCCTAACACTAACACAAAAACTATCCCAAATCTGAGTCCTACACCTAGTTTTAACCCTATTTCTAACCCTAACCCTATGCCTAACACTAGTTCTAATGCTATCCCTAACCCTAAGTAAAACCCTAACCCTAATGGTAAACCTAGACCTATCCCTAATCTTCAGCCTAATCAAAACTCTCACCATATTAATAGTCCTAATCCTAGACCTCATTCTAGCCCTAACCCTATAACAAACCTTAGCCTAACCCTGACCCTTATTCTGACCATAACACTAACCTAGGTCTAAACCTGACCCTAAAGCTAGACCAAACCGTAACACTTGCCCTACCAGTAAACTTATACTTAAACCAGACCCTATCACTAGCCCTATACCTAAACCTAATCCTAAATCTAGACTTAACTCTAGCTCTACACCTAAACAAAATTCTAGCCTTAGCCCTATCAATAACCCTTAACTTAACACAAAGACTAACCCTACCCCTAGACATAAACCTAGTCCCAATTCTGGCTTTAACCTTAACTCTAACTCTAACCTGAACACTGACCCTGCCTTTAACACTAAACCTATCTCTAAACCTGACCCTAATGAAAAACCTAAACCTAACACTAGACATAGATATAACTCTAACCCTACAACTAGCGTTAATCATAATCCTAGCTTTCACATTACCCACAGCCTTAACTCTATGCCTTAACCTAACACAAAACCTAGAGATAATTCTAGGCCTAAATCTAGCCCAAAGCGTAATCCCAACCCTAACCCTAGCCCTAACCCTAAACCTAACCCTAGCCTTAGTCTTAAACCGTACTCAAAGCCTAACTTTTACCATAAATATAAACTTAGACCTATACCATACTCTAAACCATAACCCTAGGCCTAACCTTGAACTTAACCCTATCCCTAAACCTAGCTCTAAACCTACACCTTACCTAACCGTACACCTAACTGTATTGATAACCCTAGCCTTAACCGTAACTGTAACCCTAACCTGAACTGGAAAACTATCAATAGACCTGACCCTAAAATTAATACTCACCATAGCCTTAACCCCAGCTCAAAACTTAACCTGTACCATAAACCTAAACATAACCGAGCCTTAACATTAACCCTAAAAATAAATCTAACCTTAAACCTAAACCTAAACCTACATCTAACCATACCCATTACACTAACCCTTATTTTGATCCTAATGATAACCTTATCCCTAACCTTAACCCTAACCCTAAACCTACCATAATCCTCTCCCTAGACCTAAGGCTGAACCAAATCTATGACCTAGCCCTAGCAATAAAAATAGCTCAAACCCTAGCCCTTACCTTAAACATAACCCTAACCCAAAACCTAACCCCAACCCTAGCCATAATCCTAACTGTAACCATAGCCCAAACCCTAGCTCTAAATCTGTCCATTACCCTAACCATAACCCTAAACCTAATGCTAAACCTAGTACTAACCCTAACCCTAACCCTAACTCTATCCCTAGCCCTGACTATAACCTGAAGCCTCAACCTAGACCTAACACTTAGTCAATCCCTGACCCTTACCCTTAACCTAACCATAAGAAAACAATAACCCTAACCCTAGGCCTAATCCTAACCTTAATACTAGACTTCACTTTAGCTCTAACCCCACCCATTACCCTAACCCTAACCATAAACGTCATGATAACACTAGCCCTAAGCCTAAACCTACTCTAATCCTAACTGTAAACCTAACCCTAGACCTAACCATAAACCTAACCATTGCTTTAGTCCTAACCCTAGCTCAAACTCTAACAATTATGCTAAACTTAACACTAATCCTAGTTCTAAACCTAAACCTAATCCTAACCCTAACCCGACATCTAAACCTCTCCATTACTTTAAACCTAATGGTAACCCTAATCCTAACCCTAGACCTAATCCCAAACCTAACCCTATCTTTAGCACGAACACTAGCTCAAACCCTAACCCACACCCTAAACCTAACCCTAGCCTTAAACCTAAACCTAACCCTAACTCTAGCCCTAATCCTAAACATAACCCAAGCTCTAACCCTAGCTCTAACACTATCCATTACACTAACAATAACTATAAAACTAATTCCAACCCTAGGCCTAACCCTAACCCTATCCATTACCCTAAACCTAACTTGAGCCCTAAACCTAACCTGAAGCCAAAACTTATTCATTACCCTAACCCTAACTCAAACCTAATGCTAATTTGAGCCATAGTCCTAAACGTCAACCTAACGCAAACCCAAAATCTGACTCTATTACAATACCCCTAGCTCTCATCTTGAACCTCACCCTATACCTAATTCTGACACTAGACTTAGCCATAAATCTTACCCGAAAAGTATCCCTAACCATAACCTTAGACGTGATATTAGCCCTAGCCCTCATTCTTGCCATAACCTTAATACAGATGCTCACCTTCATCCTAGCCCTAAACCTAGACTTGATCCTAACCCAAACCCTAACTATAGCCCTATACCTAATTATATTCCTCGCCCTACTTCTGAACCTTGTTATAACCCCATCCCTTCCCCCAAATCTAAAACTAACTCTAACTCTAGACTTATCCCTTACACTAATCCTACACCTGATTATACCCCTAATTTACCCCTAATCCTACCACTGGCACTAAGACTAACTCTAACTCTCGCCCAAGCCCTATTCCTAGATCTAAACTTATTTCTTAACATAATGCTAACACTTGCCCTAACCTTAGCCTTAACACTAGCCCTAGCCCTAACCCTAGAACTAACCATAACTCTAAGTCCAAACCGAACCCTAAGCCTAAACTTCACACTAACACTAGCCCTAACACTAACACTAATCCTAAAACTAGCCCTAATCTAGTTCAAGTCCTAAAACAAAACCGAGCCATAGCCCTAACCCTAACCCTTAACCTGAACCAAAACCTAACCCTACACCTAGTCCTAACCTTAGCCCTAATTCCAGTCCTAACCTAACCCTAAAACTAACCTTGAGCCTGACTCTGACCTTACACTAACCCTAGCTCTAACATCATCCTAAAACTATACCTAAACCTAAAACTAGTACTAGCCATAACCATAACCCTAAAAGTAGCCCTAATCATAAGTCTAGTTCTTACATTAGCCATAGCCCTTACCTAACCAAAAATCTACCCATAAACTGAGCCCTACACCTCGTTTTAACCCCAACCCTAACGCTAGGCCTAACCATTAACCTAAACCTAACCGTAACCCTAAAACTGGCCCTAACCCTAAACCTAACCCTAGACTTAATCCGAAAAATAATCCTAGCCCTAACTCTAGCTCTATCCCTATCCATTACCCTAAACATAACCCTAACCCTAATGATAACCCTAGTCTTAAACTTAACCCTAATCCTAAGCCTAGACCTGACACTAACCCTAACAACTGACATAGCCCTAACCATAGTTAAAACCCTAACACTCACCCTAACCTAACCTTAACACTAACCCTAGGCCTAACCCTAACTGTAGCGTTAATCCTAAGCATAATCCTATACCTAAACCTATTCATTACACTAAACATAAGCCTAAACCAAACATAGCTCTAAACATAGCTCTAACCCCACCCATTACCCTAAACCTAAGTATAAACGTCATGATAACACTAGCCCTAACCTTAAACCTACTCTAACCCTAACAGTAAACTTAACCCTAGTCCTAACCCTAAACCTACACTAAACCTAACATAAACCTAACCATAGACCTAACCGTAAATGTAACCCTTGCCGTAGTCATAATCCTAGCTCAAACCCTAACAGTTATGCTAAACCTAACACTAACCCCAGTCCTAAACCTAAATCTAACCCTATCCATTTAGGCCTAACCCTAAATATATCGCTAACAATAACCTTATCCTTACCTAAACCTAACCTGAATACTAAACCTAACCCTATCAAATACTCTAACCCTAAATCTAACCCTAATCCTAATTCAAACCCTAAAACTAAACCAAAAACTCACCCAAACTCTGAGCAAGACACTGACTCAAATAACACACCTAGCTCAAAACCTGACCCTTACCCTAAACATAACCCTTAATCTAAACCTAGCCATAAAACTAACCCTAACAGTATCCCTAATGGTAACCCTAGACCTGACATTAGCCCTCTACCTAATTCTTGTCTTAAACCTAACATAAACCCGAGCCCTGATCTTAGCCCTAAACCTATCCTTAATCCTAACCTGAACCCTAACCCTAGCCCAAACCCTAATTTCAACGCTCTCCCTAGTTCTGAACCTAGATATAAACACATCCTTTCCCCTAGACCTAACCCTAACACTATCACTAACACTAACCCTAGCCCTAACCCTAGGCCTAATCCTAACACTAACCATAACTCTAACCATAGCCCTAATTTTTTTGCTAACTGTAACCCTAACCCTAACCCTAGCTCTAAGACTAACCCTAACTCTAGCCCTAGATCTATTTCTAGTACCAACCTTATCTATTGCCTAACCCTAACACTGGCCATAACCTTAGTCCTAAAGCTAGCCATAGTCCTAAACCTAGAACTAACCCTAAATCTAAATCTAACCCAAACTCTAAATCTAAATCTCACCCTAACACTAGCCCTAACCCTAATTCTAATTTGAAAACTAGCCCTAACCCTAGCCATAGCCCACAAACAAAACTGAGCTATAGCCCTAATCCTAACCCTTAACCTAAACCAAATCCTAATGCTACACCTAGTCCTAACCCTATTTCTACAACTAATTCTGATCCTGACTCTAATGCTAAAACTAACCCTATCTCTAAACATCACCCTAAGCCTAAACCTAACCCAACCCTAGAACTAGCCCTAAACCTAACCCTAAAATTATTGCTAACTGTAAAGATAGTTTTTACATTAGTCACAGCCTTAACCCTAACACAAAACCTAGCACTAATCTGAGCCTCAACCCTTGCTTTAACCTAAACCTAACCCTAACACTAACCCAAACCATAGCTATAAACCTATTCCTTATTCTAAGCCAAACTCTCACCTTAATGCTACCCTAGTCCTAACACTAATCCTTAGCTTACTCCAAATTCTAACTCTATTACTAGTCCTAACCTTAGGCCTTATTCTATCTCTAAGAGTAATCTGAAGCCTAAGCCTAAACCTTACCCTTATTCTGACCCTAACACTAACTCTAGGTCAAAGCCTTACCTTAACAGTAAACTGAACCCTAACCCTAGCCCTACCAGTAAACCCATACCTACAACTAACCATACACTCCACTAGACCTAAACTTAATCCTACAAATAGCCATAAGCCCTAGTCTTAAACAAAAACCTAGCCATATCCCTAAAATAATCATTAACCTAACACAAAGACTAACCTTAGCCCTAGACCTAAATCTAGTTTTAATTCAGGCCCTAACAATAAACCCAATGCTTACCCGAACACTGACGCTTACCCTAACACTAACCCTAGCTCTAAACCTTATCCTAACCTAAAACTTAAACCTAACACTAGACATATGTATAACCCTAACCAAAAAAACTAGCTTAACCATAACCCTAGCTCTTACATTACCCCCTAGCTTTAACAATAGCCATAAACCTCACACAAAATCTAGCCCTAATACAAGCCCTAAACGTAGACCTAAGCATAAACTTAACTCTAACCCAGGCACAAAACCTAAACCTAATGCTTGCCCTAGCCCTAACCCTAGCTCAAAATCTAACCCTTAGTCTAAACATAACCCTAGTTCTAACCGTAGCCCTATCCCTAACCCTAATGCTAACCCTAGCCCTAACCCTAACCCTAACCCTAACCCTCGCCATAGCTATAACCCTAGCTCAAACCCTAACACTTACCCTAAAGCAAACCCTAACACTAACCCTAGGAGTAACATAAACCCTAGCCCTAATCCTAACCTTAACCAAAGCCCTAACACTAGCACTAATCTTATTCATTACTCTAATCATAAGCCTAAACCAAATGCTAACCCTAGGCCTAACCCTAACACTAACCATATACATTACTCTAAACCTAACCTGAACTGTAAACCTAACTCTATCCATTACTCTAATCCTAACCCTAACCCTAATGCTAATTTGAGCCCTAACCTTAAACCTTAACCCAAACCAAACCCTAATCCATACTTTGACACTAATAATAACTAGCTCTATACCTGACCCCTACACTAAACCTAACCTTTACACTAGACCTAGCCATAAACCTATCCCTAACACTATCCCTATCCATAACCCCAGACCTGACATTATCCCTGGCCCTAATCCTTGCCCTAACCCTAAAACAAACCATAGCCCTCATCCGAGCCCTAAACCTAGACTTAATCCTAACCCTCACCCTCATCCTAGTCCTATCACTAAATATAACCCTCACCCTAGCACTGAACCTACCTATATAACCCCATCTCTTCCCATAAAAATAACCCTAACTCTAGTCCTAAAATAGACCTAACTCTAACACTAATCATAGCACTAATCATAGCTTGATTTGAATACTAACATTAACCCTACACCTAACCCTAACCCTAAGACTAAATCTAACTCACACCCAAGCCCTATTTCTATTTATAAGCCTATTCGTTAACATAACCCTCACAACAGCCCTAACCTTAGCTCAAACCCTAGCCATAGGACTAAACCTAGATCTAACCATAAGCCTAAATATAACCCTAATCTTAAGCACTAACTCTAACCTATACCTAACATTAACACTATAATTAACCCTAACTCTAACACAAACCTAACCCTAACCCTAACCCTAACTCTAACACTCACCTGAACCTGAAACCTAACAAAAACTCTAATTCTAACACGAACACTAACCCTAAACCTAATCCTAACACTTACCTTAACCCTAACACTAACCCTAATCTTAACATTAACCCTAACCCTAAAAGTAACCCTAAACCTACCCCTAACCCTAACCCTAAACTTAAACCTAACCAAAAAACTAATCCTAACACTAACCCTAACACTAATCCTAACACAAAACTGAACACTAACATTAACTCTAATGCTATCCTAATCCTAACTTTAACCTTAACCTTAACAATAATCCGAATCCTAATCCTAACTCAAGCCCTAAACCTAACCCTAACACTAATCTGAACCTTAACACTAACCGTAACACTAACTTTACCCTAAAATTAACTTTAACCCTAAACCTAACCCTATCACTAAACTTAACCCAAACCCTAACACTAATCTTAACCCTAAGACTAAACTTAACCCTAAAACCAATCATAACAGTAACCCTAAAACCTAATCCTAACCCTAAAACTAACTCTAAACCTATCCCCAACCCCAAAAGTATAATAAAACCTAACCGTAACCCTAACACAAACTAACACTACACCTAACCGTAAACCTATCCCTCACCCTAACCCTAACCCTAACCCTAAAACTCACCATAAACCTAATCCTAACACGAACACTAATTCTAATCCTAACACTAACCCTAACCCTAACACGAACCTAAACTTAACCCTAACCCTAACCCCAAAACTAACACTAACACTAACCCTAAACCTAACACTAACCCAACTCTAAACCTAACCCTAGCCCTAACCCTAACACTAACCCTAATGCAAACCATAATCCTAACTCTAACACGAACCCTAAGTATAACCCAAACCCTAACACTAACCCTAACACTAACCCTAAACCTAAACCTAACCCTAACAATAAACCTAACCCCAATCCTAATCCTATCACTAAATCTAACCCTAAACATAACCCTAAACCTAACACTAACCCTAACTCTAACCATAACCATAACACTAACACAAACCCTAAACCTAACTCTACCCCATCCCTAACACTAACATTAATTGTAACTCTAAACCTAATCATAATCTTAACACTAAACCTAACTAACCCTAATTCTAACCTAAATATGACCCTAATCTTATCTGTAACCCTAACACTAACATGAACCCTAACACTTACACAAACACTAACACTAACCCTGAACCTAACCCAAACCCTAACCATAACTAACCCTAAACATAACTGTAAAACTAACACTAACCCTAACACTAACCCTAAACCTAACCCTTACCCTAAAACTAACACTACCCATAACCCCAACACTAACTCTAACCATAAACCTAACCACAATACTAACCCTAACCCTACCTTAACAATAACCCTAACTCTACCAATAACCGTAACCCTAAAATTAACTTATCCTGAACCCTAAAACTATAATTAACCCTAACTCTAACCCTAACACAAACCTAACCCTAACCCTAACCCTAACCCTAACACTAACATTCACCCGAACCTGAACCTTAACACAAACCCTAATTTGAACACTAACACTAACCCTAAACCTAATCCTAACTCTTACCTTAACCCTAACAGTAACCCTAAACTTAACCCTAACCCTAACCCTAAGCCTAACCCTAATTCTAAAACTAACCATCACCCTAAACCTAATCCTAACACTAACCCTAACATAAAACTTAACACTAAAATTAACCCTAACCATAACCTAATCCTAAGTGTAACCCTAACACTAAAAATAACTATAACCCTAATCCTAACTCAAACCATAAACCTAACCCTAACACTAACTGTAACCCTAAACCTAACCCTAACCCTTACACTTACCCTAGCACTCACCTTAAGCCTAAACCTAACCCTATCACTAACCTTAACCCTAACACTAACCCTAACCATACCACTAACCCTAAACCTAACTATAACCATAACACTAACTCTAAACCTATTGGTAACCCTAACACTACAATAACCCTATAACTAACCCTAAAACAAACACTAACACTAAACCTAACCCCAACCCTCACTCTCAACCTAACCCTAACCTTACCCCTAACACTCACCCTAACCCTAAACTTAACATGAACTCTAATTCTAAACCTAACACTAACCCTAATGCTAATCCTAACCCTTACCTTAACCCTAACTCTAACCCTAAACTTGATCCTAACCCTAACCCTAAAACTAACCCTAACCCTAACTCTAACCCTAACATTAACCCTAACCCTAAACCTAATGCAAAATTAAACACAAACACTAACCCTAATCCTAATGTAATCCTAACCATAACACTAAGGCTAACACTATCCCTATCTCTAAACCTAACTCAAATTTTAAACCTAACTGTAAAACTAAACTAACAATAAGCCTAACCCAAACCCTAATCCATACCCTAACACTAACTTTAACTGTAACCCTAAACCTAAAACTAATTTTAACCCGAAACATTACCCTAAACTTAACACTAACCCATACCTATTCCTAAACCTAACACAATCCCTAAATATAACACTTAACTAATTCTAACTTTAACCCTAACCCTAGCCATTACAATAACCCTATCCCTAACCCTAAGATGAAACATAACCCAAAGCCTAACACTAACCATAACTCTACCCTAACCCTAAACCTAACCATAACACTAAACCTAACCCTAACACTAACCCTAAACCTAACCCTAACCCTGAACCTAACACTAAACTTAACCATAACCCTTACATTAAGCCTAAACCTTATCCTAACCTGAACACTAAACCTAACCCTAACCATAATAATAACACTAACCCTAACACTAACCCTAATCATTCCAATAAGCCCTACCCTAACCAAAAACCTAACCCTAACCCTAACACTAAACCTAATTCTAAACTTAACACTAACACTAATCCTAACCTGAACCCTAACACTAACACTAATATTAACTTTAACACTTACCTTAACACAAACCCTAACCCAAACAAAATAATGACTCTAATCTAAACCTATCCCTCACCGTTACCTAACCCTAACCCTAACCCTAAAACAAACACTAACCCTAAACCTAAACCAAACGCTAACACTAACCATAAACCTAACCCTAACCCTAAACTTAACACTAACCCTAAAATAACCATAACAATAACTCTAACCTTAACCCTAACCCTAACCCTCAAACTTATCCTAAACCTAACCATAACCCTAACACGAAGCTTAACCCTAAACGTAACCCTAACGCTAACCCCAAACTAACCCTAACACTAACACTAACCATAAACCTAAAAATAACCCTAACCCTCAACCTAACCCTAACCCTAAACCTAAAACTAACACTACCATTGACCCTAACCATAACACTAATAATAAACCTAAAACCTAACTATGACCCTAACCCCAAATAAAAGTAACCCTAATCCTAACCCTAACCCTAAAACAAACCCTAACCCTAAACCTAAACCTAAACCTTAACTTAACACTAACCCTAAACCTAATCCTAACATGCACCTTCACCCTAACACTAACGCTTACCTAACCCTAACACTAACCCTAACATAATCCTATCCCTAACAGTAACCCTATCCCTAATCCTAATTCAAATTTTAAACCTAACTCTAAAACTAAACTAACCATAATCCTAACCCTAAACCTAACCCTAACAATAACTCTAACCCTAATCCTAACTCAAACCCTAACACTAACCGTAACCAAAAACTTAACCATAAAACTAACCATAATCCTAACACAAAACCTAACCCTAACCCTAACACAAACACTAAGCCTAATCTTAAACCTAACAACAACCCTAACCCAAACCATAACCCTAGTATTTACCTAAACCTAACACTAACGCTTACCAAACCAAACCCAATTCCTAACACTAACACTAACCTTAATATTAATTCTAACCATAACCCTAACTCAAACCCTAAACCTAATAATACCACTAAGCCCAACCTCATCCAAACCATAACCCCAAACCTAACACTAACCATTAACTTAACCCTATCCCTAACCTTAAGAGAAAGCCTAACCCTGAGTCTAACCCTAAACTTAACCCTAACCCTAACCCTAACGTTAATCATAACCCTAATCCTAATCCTACCAATAACTCTAATCCCAACTCTAACCCTATCCTTCAGCATAACCATATCTCTAAACCTAAAACTAACCCTAACACTAACACTAACCCTAAACCTCATTATAACCCTAAACCAACAACTAATTCTAACCCTTAACCTAACCTTAACCCAAACCCTAAAACTAAACCTAATACTAACCCTAAGCCTAAACCTAACATGAAATCTAACCTAAACGCTAACCCTAACCTAATCCTAACTGTAATCCTAACCCTAAAACTAAACCTAACCCTAACCCTAACCCTAACAATAATATCAACTTTAACACTAACCCTAACACTAACCTACCCTAAACCTATCCCTAATCCTAACCCTAATCCTAACCATAACCATAAACCTATACGTAACCCTGTCATTAACCCTAACACAAACGCTAAACCTAACCCAAATATTAACCGTAAAAATAATCCTAACTCTAACCCTAAACCTAACTATACACTAACACTAATTCTATCCATAACCCTAAACCTAACATTAAACCTTAACCTAACCCTAATCCTAACCCTAACACTAAATTTAATCCTAACTCTCAAACTAATCCTAACCCTAATCCTAACCATAACACAAACCCCAACCCTAACCATAATCCTAATCTTAAACTAACCCTAACTCTAACCTTAACCTAATACTAACCCTAACACTAAACATAAACTTAACACTAATCCTAAAACTAAACCTAACCCTAACACTAACCCTAACCCAAACCCTAACCAAATCATGAACACTAAGCTTTATCCTAACCCTAACACGAACCTTAACCCTAACCCTAAAACTAACCTTAACCCTATCCCCAACACTAACCATATCATTAACAATTACCTTAACACTAAACCTAACACTAACCCTAAACCTAACTCTAATTTTATCATGAATTCTAATATTAAACCTAAAATTAACTAGAACACTAACACTAATATTAACCCTAAACATAACCCTAAGTCTAACCCTAAACCTAACATTTAAAATAACCCTAATCCTAACCCTAAACAAAACACTAACCCTACCCTAATCCTAACACTAACCCTAAAATTATCTATGACAATAACCAAAATAATCATGCTAAACCTAACCCTAACCCTAACACTAACCCTAACTTAATCAAATCATAAATCTAAAACTAACACTAACACTAACCTTAACCCTAATCACAAACCTAATCTTAACCTAACCCTGAAACTTATCCTAACCCAAACCTAACCCTAAACCTAACCTGAACCTTAACACTAACCGTAAACATAACCCTAACCATAACCCTAACTTTAACCCTAACACAAACCTAACCCTAACAGTGACCCTAACCCTAACCCTAAACCTATCACAAACTCTAACCCAAACCATAACCTTAACACTAACATAACCCTAATGCTAACACTTACCTAACCCTAACTTTAATTCTAAAACTAAAACTAACACTAACCCTAACACTAACCCTAACACTAACTCTACACTAAGTTTAACATGTACCCTAAACCTAAACATACCACTAATCCTAACCCTCATCCAAACCCTACCCATAACACTATCCCTAAGAATAACCCTAACCTTAATCCTAACAGAAAACCTAACCCTAACCCTAACACTAACACCAACACTAACACTAACCCTAACTTGAAACCTAACCCTAACCCTAACCCTAATCCTAACCTTAATAATAAACCTAAACCTAACCCTAAACTCAAACCTCGCACTAACCCTAACCCTAAACCTAACACTAACCCTAACCCTAAAACTAACACTCACCATAAACCTAAGAATAACCCTACCCCAAACCCTAACCCTAACCCTAACACTAACCCTAAACCTAAAACTAACACTAACAGTAACCCAAGCCCTAACACTAAACCTAAACCTAACTCTAACCCTAAACCAAACTCTAATGCTAAACCTAACCCAAACTCTAACGCTAAACCTAACCCAACCCTAACCTTAACACTAATCCTAACCCTAAACCTAAACCTAATAGTAACACTAACCCTAACCCTTACACTAACACGAACCCTCACACTTTCCCTAAACTTTACCTAACCCTAATCTAAACCTAACCCTAACTCTAACCTTAACACTAAATCTAATTCTAACCTTAACACTAACCCAAACCATAACCATAAAACTAACCTAACACTAACAATAATCTTAACTCTAATCTAAACCTCACCCTAAACCTAAACCTAACACTAACCCTAATCCTAACCCTAACACAAATCCAAACCCTAACCCTAACCTGAACCTAATTCTAACACTAAACTTCACCATAACCCTAACCCTAACCCCACCCCTAACCCTAAACCTCACCCTAACCCTAAAACTGTACCTAACACTAACCCTAAACCTAACGTAACACGAACCCTAACCCTAATTCTAACCCTAACCCTAACCCTAACATTATCCTTAACCCTTACCTGAACTTTAAACTTAACCCTAACCCTAACCCTAACACTTATTCTAACCCTAACTTTAACACTAAACCTAACACAAACACAAACCCTAACCCTAAACCTACACTAACACTAATTGTAACAATAATCCTAACCGTAACCCTAAGTCTAACACTATTAACCCTAATGCTTACCCTATCTTTAATCCAAACCCTATACCTAATCCTATCTGTAACCCTAACCCTAACCCTAAGCCTCACCCTAAACCTAATCCTAAACCTGTAACTAACGCTAACCCTAACACTAACAGTAACCCTAAACCTAACTATAACCCTAACACAAACACTAACGCTAACCCTAACAGTAACCCTAACTTTAACCCTAACCCTAACCCTAAACCTAAAACTATTGCTAACCCTAACATGAACCTTAACTCTAACCCTATCCCTAATTTAACCCTAACACTAACCCTAACACAAACATTAATCCACAAATTAACCTTAACCCTAACACTAACCCTAACACTAACCCTGAACCTTACACTAAATTTAACACTAATTGTAACCTTATACCTAACCCTAATTCAAAATCTTACACTAACCCTAATTCTAACTTTAACCTTATCATTATACCTAACCCTAATTCTAAAACTAGACCTAAAACTAACTCTACCCAAAATTCTAACCCCAACCCTAAACCTAAATCTAAACGTAACACAAACACTAACCCTAACCCTAACCCCAACCATAACCAAAACCTAACACTAACACAAACCCTTACCCTATCACTAACAATAACCCTAACCCTAAACCTATACCTAACATTAACCATACCCTAACCCAAACCCTAACGGTAAGAAATAGCTTAACCCTTAACCTAATGATAATAATAACCTTAAAACTCTCTCTAAACCTAACACTAAACCCAACCCTAAACTTAACCAAACACTAGCAATAACCCTAAACCTAAACCTAAATCTAACTTAAACACAAACCATAAAGCTAACCTAACACTAACACTAACTCTAACCCTACCCTAACACTAACCCTAAGCCTCACCTTACCTAACCCAAACCCTAACACCAACCCTAACCCTAAATCTAACACTATCCCTAAACCTAACTCTAACACTAACCCAAACACTCATCCTAACCTCAACCATAATACTAAACATAACACTAACTCTAACCATAAACCTAACCTTAAACCTAACACTAATCCTAACCCTAACCATAACACAAACCCTAACCCAAACACTAAACCTAACACTAAACTTAACTCTAACACTAACCCTTAACCTAACCCTAACCCTAACACTAACCCTAGAACTAACCATAAACCTAACACCAAACCTATCCTTAATTGTAACCCTAACCCTAACACTAACCTTAACTCTAACACAAAACCTAACCCAAAACATAACCATAACCCTAACATAACACTAACTCTAACCATTTTCTAACTTTAACCCTAACCCTAACACTAAACCTAACACTAAAACTAAACCTAATCCTATCAGTAACCCTAACCCCCACCCTACCCCTATCACTAACGCTAACCCTAGATCTAACCCTAACCATAACACTAACCCTATCCCTAAATCTAACCCTAAAACTAACCTTAAGCTACCCGTGACCCTACAACTAACCCTAACCCTAAACCTATGGCTCACTTTAACCCTCTTACTAACCATAACCCAAAACCTAAATATAATTTAACCCTAACACAATCCCTAACCATAACACTTACCCTAACACAAATCATAACTCTAACCCTAATACTAACCCTAACACTAACCCTAACCTTAATCCTAACCCTCACTCTAAAACTGAACCTAAACATAACCTGAACCCTAACTCTAACTCTTATTCTAACCCAGAATCTAACCCTAACCATAAGCCTAAATGTAATCCTAAAACTAACCCTAACCTGAAACCTAACCCTAAGCATGACACTAACCTTAATTCTAACCCAAAAAGTAACCATAACCTATCCTTAACTCAAAGCCTAACCCTAACCCTAACCCTAACCCTAACCCTATGCCTAACACTAACCCCAAACTTAGCCCTAACCCTTAAACGAACACTTACCCTAACCATAACCCTAAAAGTAAATCTAACCATAACCTAACATAAAACATAAACCTAACCCTAACTCTAACCCTATCACTAACCATAACCCTAACCCTAAGCCTAACTTCAACCCTAATGTAACCCGAATCCTAACACTAACACTAACAAAAACTATAACCGAAACCATAACCCTAATACTAACCTAACCCTAACCCTAAACCTTACATAACCCTAATTCTAACCCTAAACTTAACTCTAACCCTAACCATAAAACTAATTCAAACCCAAATCTTAACACTAACCCTTACTCCAACCCTAACCCTATACTAACCCTAACCCGAATCTTAACCCTAAACTTAACACTAACCTTAACCCTAACTATACTCTTAACTGAACACTAACCCTTACTGTAACACTAACTCTAACCCTATCGTAACCCTAAAACTAAATCTAAGCCCACTCTAACATAATATTAACCATAAAGCTATCCCTAATCCTAAACCTAACACAGGACCTAAACCTAATTTAACCCTTTCATAACCCTAACACTAACAGTTAACATAATCCTAAACCTAATCCTTACCCTAAACCTAACCCTAACCTTAACACTAACACTAACACTAACCTACCAATAACATTAACCCTAACCCTAAACCTAACTCTAAACCTCACCCTAAACCAAAACCTAACACTAACTCTAACCCTATCCCTAACACAAACCCTAACCCTAATCCTTACCCAAACTGAACCATAACACTAACCCTCTCCATAACACTAACCATAACCATAACCCTGACACTAACCCTAAACTAAACACTAACCATATACTAACCCTAAACCTAAGACTAACCAAAACCCTAATCCTAACCCTAAAGCTAACTGTCACCCTGACACTAACCCTAGGCCTCACCCTAACCCTAATTTTAAACCTAACAGTAACCCTAATCCAAACACTAAACTTAACCCTAACCCTAATCCTAACCATAACACTAATCCTAACCCTAATCCTAGCACTAACCCCAACCCTAACACTAACACTAAATATAACCCTAACCCTAAACCTAACACTAACCCAACCCTAACTCTAATCCTAACCATAACTGGAACCTTAAACATAATCCTAACCATAACCCTAACAGTAACCCTAAAACTAACCCTAACACTAACCCTAACCCTAACCCTAATCCTAACCCTATTCTAACACTAATTTTAACCGTAACAATAAACCTAAACCTTAACTTAACCCTTACCCTAACCTAACCAAAACACGAACCCTAACACTAACCCTAAACCTAATACTAACCATAACACTAACTCTAACCCTAAACCTAACCCTAATCCTAATCCTAACCCTATCCCTAACCCTAACTCTAATCCTATCTCTAACTTATCATTAACACTAACCCTAACTCCATACCTAAACCTAAACCCAACCCTGACCTAACCCTAACATTAACACTAATCTTAACCTAACCCTAACCCCAAACCTAACCCTAAAATGAATCTTAGCCCTAACCCTAATACTAACCGTAAACATAACCCTAAAACAATGCTTAAAAATAACTCTAACACACCCTAATCTTAACTTTTAATTGAAGTCAAACACTAACACTAATCCTAAACCTAAACCTAATCCTAACAATAACCCTAAACCTAACTGTAAACCTAATCCTAACACTTACTCTAACCCTAAACCTAACTTTTACCTAACATTAACCCTAAGCCTCTCCGTAACCCTAACCCTAACCATAACACTAACCCTAACTCTAACCCTACTCTAACGCTAAATCTAAGTCTAACAATAATCAAAAACTAATCCTAAACCTAACCATAACCCTAAATGTAACACTAACCCTATTCCTAACCCTAACCCTAACCCTAAACCTAACCCTAACACTAACCCTAACCCTAACCTTAACACGAATCCTAACCAAAACCATAAACCTAAAACTAACCCTAACCCTATACCTAACACTAACACTAACCATAACTCTAACACTAACCCTAAAACTAACCATAACCCTAACACTAACCATGAACATGTTACTCTAACCCTAACACTAACAGTAAACCTAACAAAAACCGTATAGAAAAACATTACTCTAACCCTAACACTAACAGTAAACCTAACAAAAACCGTATAGAAAAACATTACTCTAACCATAACCTAACATTAACCCTAACCCTTACCTAACTGTAACCCTAAACCTAACACAAACACTAACCCTAACACTAACCCTAATACTATACTAACACTAACCCTAACCCCAACACTAACATTAACACTATCCCTAAACCTACCACTATACCTCTCCTAAATGTAACCATAAAAATAACCTAAGCCCTATTCCTATGCCTCACTCTAACCCTCTTCCTAAACATAACCTTAACTGTAACACTAACCCTAACTCTAACACTAAAACTAACCCTAAACACTAATACAAACACTAATCCTAAACCTAACCATAACCCTAAATGTAACACTAACCCTAACTCTTAACCTAACACTAAACCTATCTTTTAACCCTAACCCTTACAGAAAACCTAAACCTAAACCTTACTCTAACACAGACCATAAATCTTACCCTAACGCTAACCAACACTAAACATAACCCTAACCCTATCGCTAATGCTAAAACTAACCCTAACCCTAACACTAAACCTAACCCTAACCCAAAAACTAACCTTAACCCTAACCCTAACCTTAACCCTAATATTAACAAAACACTAACCCTACTGTAACACTAATTCTATCCCTAACCCTAAATGTAAAAGTACCCCTAAACATATCCCTAACACCAAAACTATCCCTAAATTTAACCCTTACACTAACACATACACTAAACCTAACTCTAACCTTAAGCCTCTCACTAACCCTAACCCTAAGAAAAATCCTTAACCCTAACCCTAACAATAACTATAACACTAACACTAACCCTATTCTAACAATAACCCTAAAACTCACCCTAAACTTAATCCTATGCCTCATTCTAACTCTAATTCTAACCATAACCATAACCCTAACATTATCACTAACCCTAACAGAAACCCTAAACCTAACCCTTACCCTAACACAAAACATATCCCTGAACTTAATTCTAATATTAACACTAACCTCAAACCTAAACCTAACTCTAATACTAACCCTAAATCTAACCCATAACATAACCCTAAAACTAAGCCTAAACATAACCCTAATTCTAAATCTAAAACTAACCCTAACACTAACCCTAACCCTAACCATAACACTAACCCTAACCCTAACCCTAGCCCTAACACTAAACCTATCCCTAACCCTAACACTATCCCTAATACTAAACCTAACACTCACACTAAAGCTAATCCAAAATCATACCCTATCCCTAATACTAACTCTAACTCTATTTCTAACCCTAAGCTTAATCCTAACCGCAAACCAAACTCTAACACTAAACCTAACACTAAGAGTAACCCTAACCCTATCCCTAACCCTAACACAAACTCAACCCTAACCTTAAGCCTAAAAATAACCCTAAATCTAACACTAACTCTTACCCTAATACTAACCGTAACACTAACACAAACCCTAAACCTAACCCTAAAACTAATCCTAACCCTAACCTGAACCAAAACAGTAACCCTAACACTATCCAAAACTTTAACCCTAACCCTAACACTAACCTTAACCCTTACATTTAAACTAAACCTAACCCTAAACCTAACTATAACACTAACCCTAACCTTAACCCTAAATGTAACACTAACCCTAACTTTAACCCTAACCCTAACATTAACTCATAACCTATCCCTAAGACTAACACTATTCCTAAACCTAACCCTAACAATACCCTAAAAGTAAGCCTAACCCTAAAGCTAAAGCTAAACCTAACAATAACCCTAACCTTAATCCTAACATGAAGCCAAATCCTAACGCTAAATCTAACAATAACCCTAACCCTAATGCTAACACTAACCACAAACCTAATTCAACCCTAAAGCTAACCCTAACCCAAACACTAATACTAACCCTAACCCTAAACCTAAACCTAAAACTAACACCAACATTAACCCTAAATCTAATCCTCAAGCAAACCATAACAATAACCCTGAACATAACCAAAATGTTAACACTAACCATAAACCTATCGATAACCCTAAGTAAATCTAACCCTAACCCTAACCCTAACACGAAACTTAACCCCAATCATAACCCTAACCCTAACACTAACCCTCACACTAACTTAATCAAAATCCTAAAACAATTGCTAATCTTAATCATAATACTCACCCTAACCATAACATTAAACCTTAAACCTAACACTAACCTTAACCCTAACCCTAAACTTAAGCCTAGCACTCACCCTTTCCCTAACACTAACACTATCCCTAACCTTAAACCGAACACTAACCCTAAACCTAACCTAACTCTAATCCTAATCCTAACTGTAAACTTAAACCTAACCCGAACCCTAGCAATAACACAAACCCTAATCCTAACCCTAACTCTAACCCTAACACTAATCCTAACTTTAACCTTAATCCTAACCATAACCATAACACTAACCCTAAAACTAACACAATCCCTAACCCTAACCCTAACTCTAACTCTAAACTAACCCTAACACTAACACTAACCTAACACTAATCCTAATCTTAACCATAACCTTAATTATAACCCTAACCCTAACCCTAAATCTAAACTAAACAGTAAATCTAATCCTAAAATTTACACTAACCCTATCCCTAACTCTAACACAAACTCTAACCCTAACCGTAACATAGTAACCCTAACACTTATCGTAACCTTAACCCTAACCCTAAACCTAAACCTAACTCTAAACCTAAACCTAACACTAACCCTAAACCTAACCCTAACCTGAAACCTAATGCTAACCATAATACTAACCATAAACATAACCCTAATCCTAACCATAACACTAACCCTAACACTAATCCCAACCCTTATCTAACCCCAACAGTAACCCTCAACCTAACAATAACCTCGACCCTAACCCTAACCTGAAACCTAATCTGAACCCTAAACCTAACCCTAACACTAACCCAAACCCTAACACTATGCCTAAACTTAAACCTTACATTAAAACTAAACCTAATTCTAAACATGACATTAACTGTAATCCTAACCCCAACTCTAACCCTAAATCTAATTATAATGATAACCCAAACACTAACACTAACCCTAACTGTAACCCTAACACTAACCCTAACACTAATGCTAAACTTAATCCTAACACTAACCCTAACCCTAAAACAAATGCAAACCCTAAGCCAAACCCTAACCCTAACCTAAATCTAACCCTAACGCTAAA
Source organism: Marmota marmota marmota (assembly GCF_001458135.2). Classification (NCBI taxonomy): domain Eukaryota; kingdom Metazoa; phylum Chordata; class Mammalia; order Rodentia; family Sciuridae; genus Marmota; species Marmota marmota. The sequence continues at coordinate 47,504,426 of NW_026000057.1, read as the reverse complement.
TCTAACAATAACCCTAACCCTAAACCTAAACCTAATTGTAAAAGTAACCCTATACTTAACACGAAACTTAAACCCAATCCTAACCCCAATGCTGATAATAAACCAAATCCTAACCCTAACCCTAACTTAACCCTAATACTAACACTAACCCTAACTCAACCCTAACACTTACCCTAACCCTAACACTAACTCTAATTATAACACTAAACTTAAATCTAAACCTTATCCTAACACTGAACATAACCCTATCACTAACCCTAACCCTAAACCTAATACTATCCCTATCACTAACACTAACGATAATCCTAACCGAGTCCCTAACCCTAATCCTAATTCTAACACTAACCATAACATAAACCCTAAACTTAACCATAACCCTAACCCTAACCTAACCCTAATCCTAACCTTAAATTTACACTAACCTTAACCCGAACATTAACCCTAATACTAAACTTAACTCAAACACTAACACTAAACCTTATACTAACCCAAAGGCTAACTCTAACCCCAACATTGACCCTAACACAAATACTAACATGAACTCTAACCAAACCCTAAAACTAACCCTAAATGTAACCCTAATCCTAATCCTAAACCAAAACCTAACCCAAAACTTAAATCTAGATATAACTCTAACCCTAAACCAAAGCCTAACCCTAACACTAACACTAACCCTAAACCTAACTCTATCACTAACCCTAACCTTAACTGTAACCCTAACCTTAATACTAAAACTAACCCTAAACCTAAACCTAACACTAACCCTAACCCTACCCTAATATGAACCTAAACCTAACCCTAACCCTAACCTAACCCTAAACCTAACCCTAACACGAAACTTAAACCTAACCTTAACCCTAACTTTAACCTTAACCTAATAGTACCCTATCCCTAACATAAACCTATCACTAACCATAAAACTAACCCTACCCATAACACAAACACTAATCCTAAATCTAACCATAAACCAAACAGTAATCCTAACCTGAACCCTAACCTTAACCTTAACACTAACCCTAACCCTATCCCTTACACTAACACTAACCCTAAACCTAACACGAACCCTAACCCTAACCCAATCCATAATACTAACCCTAAACTTAACCCTATCCCTAATCCTAACCGTAATCCTAACACAAACCCTATCCCAAACCATAATCCTAACCCTAACCTAACCTTAACTCTAACCCTTAACTAACTGTAACCCTAACACTAACCCTAATCCTAATCCTAACCCTTACCTTACCCTAACACTAACACTAACCAGTGTTACCCTAACACCAACCCTAATCCCAAGCATAAACCTAACACTAACCTTAAACTTAACCCTAACCCTAACCATTACATTAACCCTAACCCAAACACTAACCCTAAACCTATCCCTAAACTTAAACCTAACACTAACAATAACCCTAACTCTAACACTAACACTAACACTAACACTAACCCTAACCATAATTCTCACCCTAAAACTAACCCCAACCCTAACGCTAACCATAACAGTAACACTAACATTAACCCTAACCCTAAATCTAACAAAAAACCTAACCCTAATTCTAACAAAAACCCTAACCCAAACTCTAAAATGAACCATAAAACTTACACGAACCCTAACCCTATAACTTACACTATACCTAACCCTAACCCTAAGCCTAACACTAAAACTCAACATAACCCTAACCCTAATCCTAACGCTATCTCTAACACTAATCCTAAACCTACTCCTAACCCTAACCCTAACTCTAACCCTTATCCTAACCCTAACCCTAACCCTTAGCCTAACCCTATTCTTAACCCTAATACTAACTGTAACCCTAACTGTAACCCTAACTCTAACCCTAATTCAACTGTAACCGTAACTCTAATCCTAACCCAAACCCTAACCCTAACCCTCAACCTAACACAAACCATAACCCAAACCCTAACACTAACCCTAATCCTAACTCTAAAACTAACCCTAACCCTAACCCTAACCTGATCCCTATCACTGAACCTCACCCTAATTCTAAAACTAACCCTAAACCTAACCCTTAACCATACCCTAAAAATAACCCTAACCCTTACATTATACTTACCCTAAACCTAAACCTAACCCTATCATTAACACTAACCCTAAACCTAACACGAACCCTAACTTTAACACTAATCCTAACCCTAACACTAACCCCAACCCTAACCCTAATCCTAATATTAACCCTAATCCTACCCCTTAACCCTAACACTAACCCTAATCCTAACCCTAACCTAACCCTAATCTAACCATAACCCTAACCCTAACACTAACCCAAACTCTAAACCTAACCCTCAACCTAACACAAAGCATATCCCTAACCCTAACACTAACCCTACAACTAACCCTAAACCAAATACTAATTTTAACTCTTAAACTAACCCTAACCCTAACCAGATCCCTAACCCTGATCCTCACCTTAATTTTAAACTAACTCTAAATCTAACTCTAATCCGTACCCTAACAATAACCCTAATCATTATCTAATACTAACCCTAAACCTAAACCTAATACTATCATGAACCCTAACCATAAACCTAAACCTAAACCTAACACTAACCCTAACTTTAACAGTAACCCTAACCCTAACCCTAACACTAAAACTAACCCTAATCCTATTCCTAACGCTAATACTAACCCTAACCCTATGTTAACACTAACACTAACCCTAACATTAAGCTTACCCTAACTCAAACTATATTCCAACCTTAACCCTAAACCTAACACTAACACAAATCCTATCCCTAACCCTAACACTAACACATATCCTAACCCAAAACCTAACTCTAACAAAATCCTTAACAGTAACCCTAACCTTAAACTTAACCCTTACCCTTACAGTAAACCTAACTCTAACCCTAAACCTATCACTAACTCTAACACTAACCATAACCCTAACCCTAAAACAAAAACTAACACTTTCCTTAAATCTTACCCAAACACAAATCCTTACCCTAACTTAACCCTAACCCTAACCACATAACTAACATTAACACTAACCCTAACCCTAATTTAAATCTCACCCTAACATAACCCTCAACCTAAAATTAAACCTAATTTTACCCTAATCCTAAACCTAACCATAACCCTTATTCTAGCCCAAATCCTAATTGTAACCTAAATCTAATACTAACCCTAAATTTAAACCTAACACAAACCCTGATCCTAACCCTAACACAAACACTGAACCTATCCCTAACAATAACTACCCCAACTCTAAACACAACCCTAAAACTAACTATAACTGTAACACTAATCCTAAACCTAACACTTACCCTAACCTAACCCTATATCAACCCTAATACTAATCCTAACCCTAACCCTAATATTAACCCTAAACCAAACCCTATCACTAATTATAACCATAACACAAACCCTAACACTAACCCTAAACTAAACCATAACACTAACACTAACACTAACCCTACCCTAACCCTATCAATAACCCTAACACTAACCCTAACCCTAACCCAAACCCGAACTCTAAAACTAACAATAACCCTAACACTAATCCTAAAAGTAAAACTCACCCTAATGCTAAACCAAAATGCAAACCTTACCCTAACCCTAATTCTAACCCTAACACAAACCCTAATTTTAACCCTAAACATAAACCTAACACTCACAGTAACACCAACTGTAACCATAAAACTTACCATAACTGTAACCCTAAACCTAATTCTAACCTTAACACTAACACTAACACAAAACCTAAACCTAACCCTAATGCTAACCCTAACACTAACCCTGTCTCTGTCACTAACTGTAAACATACACTAAACCTAACCCTAACCCTAACACTAACACTAATCCTAAAACTAACCATAACCCTAACAATAACACTAACACAAATTGTAACCTTAACCCTAACACTAACCATAACCCAACCTTAACACTAACCATAATACTAACCCTATCCAAACAATATCACTAACAATAATTCTAAACAAAACCATAATCCTACCCATTAACCTACCGTAACCCTAACCCTAAATTTAACCCTAGCAGAAAACATAACCCTAACCATAACACTAACCCTAAACCTAACGTAAACCCTAACAATAACCCTAAACCTAAACCTAACCCTATCCCTAACCCTAACCCTAACCCTAAATCTAATTGTAACCCTAACCCTAACTTTAACCCTAAACCTAAAACAAACATTAAGTCTTACCCTAATCCTAACCATAACACAAAAACTAACCCTAAACCTAACACTAAACCTAATCATAACCCTAACCCTCACCCTAACACTAACACTAACTCTAACCCTAACACTAACCCTAATGGAAACCCTAACACTAAACCTAAACCTAACCCTAATGCTAAACCTAACACCAACCCTAACACTAACGAAACCCTAACACTCACCCAAAACCTAACCAAAATCCTAACACTAACCCTAAACTTAACGTCAACCTTAACACTAACACTAACCTTAAACCTAACGCTTATTCTAACCATAAACCCAACCCTAACCCTAAACCTAACCCTAACACAAATCCTTTATCTAACCCTTACCCTAACATTAACACTATGTCAAACCTTAACACAACCACTAACCCTAACTCTAACCCAAATCATAACCCTAACAAAAACTGTAACCCTAACATTAACCATAATACTAAATGTAAACCTAAACTTAAACCTAACACTAACACTAATCTTAATCCTAACCATAACCCTAAAACTAACCTGAACACATACTTAATCCTAACCCTAACACTAACCCTAACCCACCCTAACCCTAACCATAACACTAATCCTATCCAAACCCTATAACTAACAGTAATTCTAACCAAATCCCTAATCCTACCTGTAAACCTAACTTAACACTAACCCTAACCTTAACACTAACACAAAACATAACCCTAACCATAACCCTAACCCTAACCCTAACACAAACCCTAACATTAACCCTAACCCTAACCGTAAGACTAAGCCTAACACTAACTGTAACCCTAACCCTAACTTTAATTCTAAACCTAAAGCTAGCCCTAATCCTAACCGTAACACTAACAAAAAACCTAAACCTAAACCTAAGCATAACCCTTACTCTAAACCTAACCCTAAATCTAACCCTAAAACTAACCCTATCCCTAACGTTAACACTAACACTGACCATAAACCTAAATCTAACACAAACACTGACCCTAGACCTAACACTAACCCTAACACTAACTCTAAACCTTTCACTTAACCTAACACTATCCTTAACCCTAACCCTAACTCATACACCAACACCAAACCTAAACCTAACCCTAACCCTAACACTCACGCTAAACCTAACCGTAACATGAACCCTAACCCTAACCCTAACAGTAATCCTAACCATAAACTTAACCCTAACTGTAACCCAACACTAATCCTAAACTTATCCCTAAACCTAACCCTAACACTGACTGTAGCCATAAACCTTATCCTAACAATAAACCTAATACTAACTCTAACGCAAAGTTTAACACTAACACTAACCCTAACCCAAACCCTAATCCTAACTGTAACCCTAGCCCTAACTCTAATCCAAACTCTAAACCTAACTCAAACTCTAACCCTAATCCTAACACTAACCCTAACCCTTACCCGTACCCTAATACCAAACCTAACCCAAATCCTAACATTAACCCTAAACCTAACACTAATTCTAAACATATTCCTAAACTAACACTATACCTAACACTAACCCTAACCCAATCCTAAAACTAATTCCAACCTTAACCCTAACTTTAATTCTAACCCTAACAGTATGATGAACCTTAACCCTAAACCTATCATTAACCCTAACCCTAACCCTTATTTTCACTAACACTAACCCTACCCTAACCCTATCAATAACCCTAACACTAACCCTAACCCAAACCTGAACTCTAAACTAACAATAACCCTAACACTAATCCTAAAAGTAAAACGCACCCTAATGCTAAACCAAAATGCAAACCTTAACCTAACCCTAATTCTAACCCTAACACAAACCCTAATCTTAACCCTAAACCTAAACCTAACACTCACAGTAACACCAACCCTAACACTAACACTAACCCTCACTCTCAACCTAGCAGAAAATCTAACACTAACCCGAACACAAACCATAACCCTAACACTAACCTTAAACCAAACCCTAACACTAACTCTAATCCTAACCCTCAGTCTAAACCTAAACCTAACACTAAATCTAACCCCAAACCTTATCCTAAACCTAAACCTTACCCCACATGAACACTAACACTAACCCTAAACATAACACTAAACCTAATACTGAACCTAAACCTAACAATAACCCTAACCCTAACACTAACCCTTATCCTCACTCTATCCCTAAAATTAACCCTAAACCTAACCATAATGCTAACCCTAACACTAAACCTAAACCTAATCCTAAGGCTAACGCTAACACTAACCCTATCTCTAAACATAACCCTTAACATAACACTACCCTAACACCAATTCTATCTGTAACACTAAATGTAAACCTATCCCTAGCCCTAACACTATTGCTAACCCTAACCCTAAGTGTAACACTAACCCTAACCCTAACCCTAAGCCTAACACTAATCCTAAATCTAATCCTAACCCTAACACAAACCCTAACCCTAACACTAAGACTAACACTAACCCAAACCTAACCCTAACCCTAACAATAACCCTAACACTAACCCTAACACAAAACTAACACTAACATTAACCCAGACCTTAACACTAATCCTACCTCTAAACCTAACCTAACACTTACTGTAACCCTAAACCTAATCATAAACCTAACCCTAACATTAACCCTAACACTAACCCTAACACTATCCATAACCCTAACCCTAACACTAAACCTAATTCTAACCCTAAACTTAACACTAACCCTAACACTAACTATAAACCTAAGGCTAACTCTATCCTTAACCCCAAATCTAATCCTAATGCTAACCCTTTAACCCTAACCCTATCCCAACCCTAACTCTAACCATAAACATAACACAAACCCTAACACCAACCCTATCATAACCTTAACCCTAACATTAACCATAATCTTAACCCTAATGCCAATCCTAACTGTAATCACAATCCAAACCTAACACTAATACTAACACAAACCCTAACCTTAAACATAACACTAAACCTAACACTATCAGTAACCCTAATCCCAAGCCTATCACTAACCATAAACTTAAGACAAACCCTAACCTAAACCATAATTCTAAACTTAACATAACCATAATCCTAACCCTTAACTAACACTAACCCTAATTTAACCCTAACACTAACCCTTACACTAACCCTAAAACTAACCCTAACTTCAAAACTAAGCCTATCACTGACCCTAAACTTAAATGTAAATCTAAACCTCACACTAACCCTAAACCTAACAATAACCCTAACCCTAACACAAACACTAACCCTAATCCTAAACATAAGCCTAACACTAACAATAACCCTATCCGTAACCCTAACACTTACCATAACCCTAATTCTAAATCTAATCCGATCCATATCCATAACCCTAAACCTAAACCTAACCCTAACACAACCCCTAACCCCAACACTAACCCTTACACTTACCCTAAAACTAACCATAACCCTAAACCTAAACCTAATTCTTAATCTAACCTTAACACTTACCCTAAACATAATCCTAAACCTTACTCTAACACTAACCCTAAACCTAAATCTAACTCTAAATCTAACCCTAAACCTAACACTAAACCTAACACTTAAATTAACCCTAATGCTTAACATAAACCAAATCCTAACCCTTACCATAACAATAACACTAACCATAACCCTACCTCTAACACTAACCCTAACCCTATCTCTATCCCTATTTGTTACACTAAACCTAAATCTAACCCTAAACATAACACTTAATGTAAACCCTTTTCTGAACCTAACACTAACCCTAACCCTAAACCTAACTCTAACACTAAACATAACACTAACTCTAACCCGAAAACTGACCCTAACACTAACCATAACCCTAAACTTAAAACTCACACTAACCCCAACCCTAACACTAACACTAATCCTAACCCTAAGCCTAAAGTGAACTGGAACACTAATCCTAACACTCACCCCAAAGGTATCCCTAACCCTAACCCTAACCCAATCAATAACACTAATCCTAACCCTAACACTAACCCTAACACTATCACTAACCCTAACCCTAACACAAACCCTAATGCAAACCCTAACACTAACACTAAACCTAACACTAATCCTAATCCTAACTATAACCCTAACATTAACACTAACACTAACTCTAACCCTAAAACAAATCGTAAACCTAAACCTAACACTAACCCTAACCCTAACCCTAACCCTAACACTAATCCTAACTCTAACCCTAATCCTAAATGTAACACTAAACCTACTATTAACCCTAACCCTAACACAAACCCTAACCCTAACCCTATCACTAACCCTAACCCTAACTTTAACCCAAAGCCTAACCCTAACACTAACCATAACCCAAACCCTAAACCTAACAATAAACCTAACCCTAAAACTTACCTAACCCTAAACCTTACCCTAACTCAAACAATAAACCTAACTCTAAACCTAATAATACCTTAAGGCTAACACCAAACCTAACCATAATCATAAACCTAACCCTAACACTAACCCTAATCATAACACTAAACCTAAAACTAACCCTAACCCTAAGCCTAATGCTAACCTAAATCTAATACTAAACCTAACCCTAACGCTAACCCTAACACTAACCCTATCGTTAATCCTAACCCTAAATATAACACTAATCTTAACCCTAACCCTAATTTTATACCTAACCATAACCCTAACACTAACCCTATCACATACCCTTACCCTAATCTTAACACTAACCTAACCCAACCCCTAACCTAAACCTCAAACTAACCCTAGTACTAATCCTAATGCAAACCCTAACACTAACCCTAAACCTAACTCTAATCCTACCCTTAAACGTAACCTAACCCCAACCTTAACGCTAACCCTAACCTTAAACTTAACACTAACACTCAACCTAACCCTAACCCTAAACTTAATTCTAATCCTATCTGTAAACCTAACACTAAACCTAACCCTAACCTTAACTTAAATCCTAATTCTAACCCTAAAAATCTCTAACCCTAACCCTAACACTAAAATAAACACTAACTCTAAACCTACATCCAACCTTAACTTTAAAATTAACCCGAATCCTTACCCTAACCCCAACACTAATTCTAACACTAACCCTAACCCTAACCCTTAGGTTAACACTAACCATAAAATTAAACATAACACTAACACAAACCCTAAACCTAACCCTATGCCTAACCATTACACTAACCATAACCATAAACTTGACACTAACTATAAACTTATCACTAACCATAACACTATCCTTAAACCTAACCTTAACCCTAACCCAAAACTAACATTAAACATAAACCTAAACCTAACCCTATCACTCACGCTAAACCTAACCCTAAAATGAACCCTAACCCTAACACTAACCCTAAAACTAACTCTAATGCAAAGTATAACACTAGCACGAACCCTAACACAAACCCTAATCCTAACTGTAAAACTAGCCCTAACCCTAACCCAAACCCTAACCCTGACTCAAACCCTAAACATAAACCTAACACTAAACCTAATGCATACACGTACCTTTAAACTAAAGCTAACTCTAACCCTAACACTAAACCTAACCCTAACCATAACCATAACCATAACACTAACCCTAAACCTAAATCTAACCCTAACCCTAACCCAAAAACTAACCTTAACCTTAACCCTAATATTACTCCTACTCTAACTCTAACCCTAATACTATGATGAACCTAAACACTAACCCTAACATTAAACATAACCCTAACCCTAACACTAACACTAACCCTAAACCTAACACTAACCCTAACACTAACCGTAAACATAACACTCACACTAACCCTAATTCTAACCCTAAAATTAACCCTAACCTTAACCTTGACACTGACCTTTACACTAACCCTAACACAAACTTTAACACTAAAACTAATCCCAACACTAACCCTAATCCTAATGGTAACCCTAACAGTAACACTAACCCTAACCCTAACCCTAACCCAAATCCAAACCCTAACAAAAACCTAACACTAAACCTAACCCCAACACTAACCCTAACACTAATCCTAAACCTAACCCTAATCCTAACTGTAACTGTAACCCTAAAAATAACTCTAACCCTAACAAAAACCCTAACACCAACCCTAACCCTAAACCTAACACTAACCCTAACCCTAACCCTAACCTTAACCAAAACCCTAATGCTAACACTAACCCTAACTTTGTCCGTAAAACTAAACCTAACAAAAACATAACACTAACCTTTAAAATAACCCTAAACCTTACCCTAACCAGAACACTAAACCTAATTCTAATGTTAACCATAAGAGTAACCCTAAGACAAAACCTAAACCTAAACATAACCCAAAACATAACATTAACCCTAACCCTATCACTATCCCTAAAACTAACCCTAATCCTAACCCTAATGCTAAACCTAACTCTAACCCTAAACCTAACCATAACACAAAATTTAACACTAACTCTCACACTTAACCTAGCTCTACACATAACACTAACACTAACCCTAACATTAACCCTAACACTAATCCTCTCCCTAACCCTAACACTATTGCTAACTCTAAACCTAACAATAACTCTAACCTTAACCGTAACCCTAACCCTAACCTAACATGAACCTTAACCCTAACCCTAGCCCTAACACTAAAACTAACCCTAACCCAAACCCAATCACTAATCCTAAACCTAATGCTAACTCTAAAACCAACCCTAAACATAACACTAATCCTAAACCAAACCCTTACCCTAACACTAACACTAACCCTAACACTTACCCTAATCGTACAGTAAACCTAACCTAACATGTACCCTAAACCTAACCCTAACACAAACCCTACCCTAACACAAAACCTAACCCTAACCATAAAACTAACCCTAATCCCAACTCTAACTCTAACCCTAAACCTAACCCTTAACCTATCTCTAACCTAACCCTAATCCTTTTTTTGCATAATTAAAAATGATTTATTTTAATTTATGTATATATATATATATATATAAAACATTATTTTACAATAGCAAACAATTAATGATGTATTAAATGAACACATAGGTGAATAGTTAAGTGCATATGATACGACCAATTGAAAGAATGAAGTAAGTCTCTATGTATTAATTTAGAATGTTGTCTATAGACTGGGGGAGAAAGCAACTTGCAGAATTGTATTTGTAGTAAGCTCTTATGCAAAAGCAATGAAGAATAACCTAACCCTTAACCCTAAAATCCTTACCTTAACCTAAACAGTAACCTTAACACTAACGTTAACCATAACACTAACCCTAAGAGAAAACCTAACCTTAATTATAACCCTATATGTAACCCTAACCCTAACCCTACCACAAACCCTAAAACTAACCCTAATCTTAACCCTAATGCTAACCCTAACTCTAACCCTAAACCTAACACAAACCCTATGTCTTACCCTAACCTTAACCCTAACACCAACAATAACTCTAAATCTAACACGAAACCTCTTACCATAATCCTAACTCTAAATGTAAACCTAACCCTAATGCTAACCCTAATACTAACCCTAAAACTAAACCTAATCCTAAACATAACCCTAACCATAATACTAACCATAACCCTAACCCTAATATTAACTCCAACCCTAATCTTAACTGTAACCCTAACCCTATACCTAACCTAACAAAAAACCTAATCCTAACCCTGACCCTAACAATAAAACCTAACCCTAACCCTAACCCTTTCCCTAAAAGAAAACCTAACCCTAACTCTAACCCTAACACTAACCGTAACCCTAACACAAACCCTAATGCTAACCATAACCCTAACCCAAACCTAACCCTAAAACTAAAATCATCCCTAAATCTAATGATAACCCTAACACTAACCCTACCCAAAACCTAACCCTAAATCTAACCCTAACAAAAACCTGAACTCTAACCCTAACCCAAACCTAATCCTAACCCTGACTCTAACCTGAATCCTAAATGTAACCATAAACTTAAATCTAATCTTAACCCTCACCCTAAAAGAAACCCTAACATTAACTCTAAATCTAACCCTAAACCTAACCCTAACCCTAACTCTAACACTAACTCTATTCATAACCGTAACCCTAACCCTTACACTTACCATAACCCTAATCCTAAGCCTAACTGTAAACCTACCCCTAAAGATAACACGAACCCTAACCCTAACTCTAACCTTAACACTAACCCTAATACTAAATTTAACCCAATTCCTTAAAATAACACTAACCCTAACACTAATCCTAAACATAACACTAACACTAATCCTTACCCCAATACTACCCATATCAGTAACACTAACCCTAAACATATTCCAAAACCTATCAATAACCCTAACCCTAATGCTAAACCTAAACCTAACACTAACACTACTCTTAATGCTACCCTAACCTAACAGTAACACTACCCCTAACACTAAATCTAACCGTAAACTTAACACTAACCCTAACCCTAACTCTTAGCCTAACACTAATCCTAAACCTAAATATAACTCTAACACTAAACCTAAACCAAACCCTAACCCTAACACTGACCCAAAGCCTAATGTTAAACTTAAACCTATTCCTAAACCTAACACTATCCATAACCCTAAACCTAACACTAACCCAATCACTAACACTAACCCTAATCCTAATTTTAACCCTAAACCTAACCCTAACACTCACCCTAACCATAAACCTAACACTCAGCCTAAACTTAACCCTAACATTAACCATAACCATAACCCTAACACTAACCCTAAAACTAATGCTTACCATAACTCTAAACCTAACCTTAAAACTAACACTAAAACTAACCCTAACCCTAACACTAACCATAACCCTAACTCTAACCATAACCATAATCTGAACTGTAGGCCTAATCTTAATATTAACCCTAACCTTAACACTAAGCCTAAAACTAACTCTAACCCTAACCCTAACACTAGCCCTATCCTAACAGTAACCCAAACCCTAATACTACACTTAACCCTAACCCAAACCCTAACCATAAACATTACCCTAACCCTAACCTTAACCCGAACAATAACCCTAACCTTAACCCTAACACTAACCTAAACCTAACACTAACCCTAAAACTTACCCTAACACTAACCTTATATCTAACCCTACCCTAATGCTAACCGTTACAATAAATCTAAACCTAACCATAACACTAACCCTAATAATAACTTTAACCCTAACCCTACACCTAACCATAACCCTAACTCTATCCCTAACCCTAACTCTAACCCTAACACAAAACTTAACCTAAACCATAACCCTAAACCTAACCCAACTCTATCCCTAACCCTTAATAATCGTAACCGTAACCTAATTCGAACCCTAACACTAAGCCTAACCCAAAACTTTACCCTATCACTAACCCTAATCCTAACCCTAAACCTAACACTAACTCTAATAATAACCCTAACACTAACCCTTAATCTAACCCTAACCCTAACTCTAATCATAACACTAACCCTAACCCTAAACATAACCCTAACACTTATGCTAACTCTAACCCTAAACTTTAATCTAACTGTAAACCTATCTGTAATTCTAACCCTAAACCTAACTCTAACAAAAATCCTAAACCCAACCCTAAACCTAATTTTAACTTTAAAACTAACCCTAACACTAACCCTAAAACTATCTAACACCCTAAAACTAAAGCTAATCCTAACCCTATCCCTTACACTTAACCTAACACTAACCCTAACACTAACCCTAACCCTAACAATAACCCTAACAATAAAGATTAACCTAACACTAACCTAAACACCGTAACCCTAACCCTAACAAAAACCCTAACCCTTACTCTAAAACTAACACTAACCCTAAACCAACCATAACCCTATCACTAAACCTAACCCTAAATATAAACCTAACACTAACCCTCACCCTAACCCTAACCCTAACAATAAACCTAAAGCTATTCCAAAACCTAACACTATTTCTAAACCTATCCCTAAACCTAACCCTAATCCTAAACCTACGCTTAACCCTAACACTAACCCTAACACTAACCCCAAAACTAAACATAAACCAAACCCTAATAGTTATTTTAAACCTAACCCTAACACTAACCATAAACCTAACACAAACCCTAACACTAACCCTAAACTTAACCCAAACCCTAACCCTAACACTAAAACTAACTCTAATCGTAACACTAAACGTAACACTAACCCTAAACATAAACTAATGCTAACCCTAACACTAACACTATCCTTAATCCTAACCATAAATATAACACTAATTTTAAACCTAACCCTTATTTTATACCTAACCATATACCTAACCATAAACCTAACACTAACTCTAACACAAACTCTAACGAATAACCTTAACACTAACCCTAACACAACCCTAACAATAACCCTAAAACTAACCCTATCATTAAACATAGTGCAAACCCAAACACTAACACTAACCCTAACTCAACCCTAATTTTACACAAACTCTATTCTAACACTAACCCTAACCCTAACACACACCGTAAACCTAACCCTAACACTAATCTTAAAACTAACCCTTACCCTACCACTAACCCTAATTCTAACCCTAAACCGAATCCTAACTTTAACTGTAAACCTAACTCTAACCCCAAACGTAACACAAATTCTAAGTCTAACCTTAATCCTAAAACTAACAAAAACACTAAACCTAAACTTAATACTAAATCTAAACCTAACCCTAACCCTCAACTTAACACTAAACCTAACCTTAACCATAACCCTAAACCTAACCCTAACTCTAACCCTAACCCTAACACTCATCCTAACCCTAACCATAACACTAAGCCTAACCCTAACAATAATTCTAACTGTAACCCTAATCAAAACTCTAACCCTAAACCTAACACAAACCTTAAGTCCAACCCAAACCCTAACACTAACACAAAAACTAACCCTAACCCTAACACTAACCCTAACCTAACCCTAACCCGTTCAGCCACATCCTTAAAGATGAACTGCACTGGTAATTGGTATTATTAAATACTGCAGAACTAGTTATGGAACCTGGCATGTCTTTAACGAAAGAGGAGAGCAGAACAAGATGAGTCAAAGAGAATGCCCTGGAATACAGATGGTCTGGGTTTGATTTGCAGCAGAATGGCCTTTCGAGAGCAATGGAGATGGGACTGAGAAGGCTGTGTTGGGAGTCAGACTTTATTCTCAGCCTCTGCCTGGGGCCTTGTGCTACTCCAGTGTGCTCAATGCAGAATGGAAATGGCACTGCAAATAATCCACTTGACTGTCCATAATTTTATTTTCAGCTCTCTTTCAAATAATGATTTAAAATCCATCCTTACGCAGCAGTTTAAAAGCACCTTGAGAATCCATTTTAGTGGTATCATACTGCAAAACCAAAGCTTTCCAGTATGACATCTTGAAAAATTGATGAGTACAGAAATAGTGTATGTTGTAAGCAAATGGAACCTTACCGTATCCATTAATTTGGGCTTAAAATTGTTTTGTGCAAAACCACATCTATTTTTCATGAGCTAGTTTTATATCTGTATACATATATCAAAGTATTCATTGGTATCTTTTTAAAAACATGTTCCCACTCTTGTATCTGTGAGCATTGGCTGGAACCCATTACAGGCTCTCACTCCTCCCAGGAGCAGGGCTGTGATGTACTGTCCCATGGTGGAAGTGCTTCTTTACATGAAAAACCCTTCCAGAATTAAAAATCTGCTCCACGAATTGTGGAACAAATTTTCAACAATCCTTTTTGAGAATCCAGCCCTAAGTGTTCTCCTATCTATTAAACAGATGGCAGATAAGATTGTAACATATTTGCTTCATATTGAATAGATTGTTTCTGGATTGATAGTAATTAACAAATTAAATGACTTTCTACATCACATTAGAGTTAAAACCACTTTGTAAGTTTGTCTTAAATAGTTATTTACATTAACAATAACATGCAGTGAGAAACTATTAAATATTTCTCCAGCAATATTATATATAGACTAGTTTTCTTTTTTAAATCTCTATAATTTATTATAATTCATTTGACTTTCATTACAGTCAATCATTACAAAATGTGTGTACATTTAATCCATTCCCAAGTGCTGCATCTTCTGCAGCTGTTCCCTGCCATGGTGTGTGGGCCAGGCATGCTTTTTCTGGTTTCTCATATTTTAGGTGGAACTGTTGAGGGAAGAAGACTTCTGATACACTCATGGCCACAGTGGCAAAGCTGTAGGCAAAGTCTTGGTTCAACTCATTTTGGAGACAGCTT
Source organism: Marmota marmota marmota (assembly GCF_001458135.2). Classification (NCBI taxonomy): domain Eukaryota; kingdom Metazoa; phylum Chordata; class Mammalia; order Rodentia; family Sciuridae; genus Marmota; species Marmota marmota. Next base: position 47,488,106 of record NW_026000057.1, on the reverse strand, counting down.
CTCACTGCCATGCTGCCTGATGGGTGCAGGTGGAGTTCACCCACCCACAGGGTGTAAGCTGTGTGGCTGCTCCCTGCCAGCAGGACCCTGGAGGGCTAGGCTGCCTGCTGCTCCTCCTGGACCTAATAGAAATGTCCATGCAGGAAGAGGAAGGATGTTCCCTTCTTTCCAGAAGGGCTATTTTGGTTATCAGATGAAGAACAGATGTGAGAGAGTTTCAGTGTATGAGGATCCAGTGACCTCCAGTCATGGTGCCATTGTAGGGCTTCACTCTAGAACAAAGAGAAAGAGATGGGAAGAATTATCAAGAACACGAGTGCACCTCAGCACTCGTGTTCTGGGAAGCAAGACTGAAGCTCAGATTGCCCTGCCTTCAGTCTTAACCTCAATTTATAGCCTTAGACATAGAGTATTTTCTGTTCCTTTTTCTTTCCTTCCTTCCTTCCTCCTTCCTTTATTCCTTTTCAATACTTTTATCATAAAAAGGAAAATCTTCCTTTACAGAAAATAATTTGAAAGCTTGTGTTGGACTTGCCAGCTACAGGAACATATGGGAGAGTGGCATTCAGGTGAGACCTGGGTGCATTTCTGGTGACCTGGCAGAGACAGGTGAGCCATCAGAACCCAAGGCTGCTGGTGAGCAGCTATCTCAGAAAACAAACCATGTGTCATACAGCAAAAACCACCTGCTGTGTGATGAGGGAAGGTGGCTTGGACAGTTGTCCTAGAAATAGCCACAGCTGCAGCATCTCCCAAAAGAACCCTTCTGCAGAATCCAGTGGAGCAAGGCAGCAGCTGCCTGCAGGGTGAACAAGTGTGGAGCCACCATTTCAGACCTGGCAATATTCCCAGTGGTGGACATTTTTCTCTCTGGTCTGCATGTCCCTAAGTTGTGGTAGGATGGGCTTTAGGTATTTAAGTGCTTACTGGTAAGAATGTTGGTAGACTGAGAAGAGTAAGTGACTGGCCCACACATACCACCTGTACCAGTGTTGAACTTCTAATGGGTGCTTATAATTTGGGAAAAAAGACTGCCACTATTGGCACAAAATATACTTTCACTAATATCCTTTAGCAAGCAGGACACAGTGCACTGATTCGACCACAGAGGAAGTGAGGCAGGTTTGGATAATAAGCCAGTGCCCTCTACCCTGAAGGGACCCTGGCCAGAGTGAGCAGGCTGGACCCATCTGAAGGCCATCCTTGCCCATGAACTCTGCACATTCTTGGCAGCCCTGCTCAGGTCTTTGTGGTGCCCACCATGTTGTGCTGGAGAGAGGTTTGCAGACTGGGACTGAGCTTTGACTCATAGCTGTCTGGTATTAACCCACTTGGGTGATTAAGTCAGGAAGCTTACCTCACAAACCACAAGGGATGAGGAAAATGGTAACTCCACAGGGCCGGTGGGTCTTGAGTGAACCTTTTGTATCCATTAGAAGTTCTCTAATAAGCTGCAAATTAAGGTTTGCTTTTAAAGGATGCGTCTGGTGAGAGGAACATAGTGGCTAAGTGAATAAGTAGAGGGCAGTGGGGTTCTTCTGCTCCCTGTAGGTGCAGAGGTGTTGAGAATCTTGGTGGGTAAATGTAAGCTCCCTGAGACTTGTGCATGGCACCTTCCTCCCAACTTTACCTCAGGGAATGCACTCAGAGTCTGCACTATTTCTGTTAGATCATGTTTGCCCTAAACTGTGAGCAAGTACTATTTGATAGTTTATGTTCACTCTGAAAGGGAGGGAGACATGGAATCCCAGTGCAGAAGTTTGGGGCTCTTCCCCTAGCAACCATCAGAACTCTGGATCAGGAAGGCCTGCCAGAGGGCTTCCCAGGCCAATCTGCACACTCTCTCCCTTGAGTAGGTGGGACCTTCCCACAGGTGGTAGAGTGGGGGCAGGCCCTGTGTGTGCTCGCAATGTGGCCCCTGACTTTGTGTTTTGGACAGGTCAGGCAGGATGGCTGTAGAAGCATCCATCTGCCTGCACAGAAGCACAGGATTCCACAGGAGAGATGGTCTCTCACTTCTCCTCATCTTCTTCTCTGCTTTTCATATCCTGTGGGAAAGATCCCAGATTTCTACCAAGTTACACATGGAAGAAATGCCCAAAGCAACAAGCCAATGTTCATAAGAACAGAAACTGTCCATGAGAAAGAATCACTTTGGCATATACACATCTTTGATTAACTCAGTGGAAGATCCAAACCTACCTATCCACCCACCCTTCCTCTCTGGGTTGCAGTCTGTATTCCAAACAACCATCACTGGACATCTAGGATATCTCACGTCATTTCTTGTCATTTCTTCATTTTGACTTTAACTACAACATGAAATACTATGACCTCATATTTTGAAAAATGAAATTAAAGTGAAAAGAAAAATGCAAAGCTCTTAAATTTAGACTGCCAGAACTATGTATGTGAGCATATTGTGCACATGTGTGAACATGTGTATGAGTGTATGAGCATGTGTGTGCAAGTGTCAATGTGTGTGAGCATGTGTATGAGCATGTGTGTGTCTGAATGTGTGTGCAGACATATGTATAAACTATTTGTAGAGAAATCCTGAATGCTGTACCGGTATTCTGGAACAGGATTCCAGAATAAATAATGTTTTCAAATGATTCTGTAATGATTTTTAAAGAAAACAACAAAATAAAGACTCACAAATTAACAGAGACTTTAGAATTGTTCTTTAAATAATATCACTCCTTCTGTGGACAAGGTTTCTGGTTATTGTATGTGTTACTTTTTTGTTTTTGTTTTTTTAATGCTAAACAATTTTTTCTCAGGGTATAACAGTGTGCTTATAAATTAGATTTTCAAAAAGTGATAAAACATGCATAATACAACTTTGGTGTAAGTAATTGGAAGCTGGCCAAAGCTTGAAGTAGAAAGCCTGAGTGACGTTTGCTGTCATGCATCAGTCTACGAGTCCCTGTCAGCCTGTCCTTCGCTGAGTCCCTGGGTGATGTTGGTATGATACATAAGACGTTGGTGCCTAGCATGTTATTAGAGATGAGAGATCCTAGAGGAGTGTCTCCTTGTGTCTGAGACTGCAAATGTCCTTCATGCAGTCAGATCTCATCTAAGTGAAAGGGGGTGAGTGAGAGATGTTCATGGGGGGTGGGAAGGCACATAACAGTCCACAAACATTCATCATTTTAATGAGTTAATGGCTGATCTTGGATATAAAAGAGAACACTAAAATAATCATTTTATTAATCCCATCATAAACGTTCAAATAAGTTAAACAAAAAATGCAAATAAAATAAGTGATAAAAATTTAATTAAATAAAACTTTAATTCAGTGATCTATATCAATGAGATAATTGAGCAGGTTGGTTGTTCAGATGTTTTTCAGGTTTAAAATATTATTTTTTAAATCGATTCACCTAGTAAAGTGGATTAATTTGGACTTCCCCCAAACTGACTTATGCACATCTGCTTCAAGTGTGGACAAAATATTATTCTGTTCTCGATTATATCCTGTGAGTCACTTAGGACTGCGACATCTTCACTGAGAATGGTAGTGACAAGAAGTTTCAGAAGGGAGCAGCTGACAGTACCTCAGAAGTAAGGCAGTCCCACACCTGTGCACTCAGGTTTTGGGCACAACGTGCAGTTGGAAATTGACACCCTGAGAAAGCCCGGCTGGGAATCCCAGGCAGCTCCCAAGAGGACTCCTGTGGGCCTGTTGGTTATTGTCTGTAGCACAGTCTACAAGTTGTAAGGCTACTGTTAAAGTCAAACAGGAAATGGGAAAACAAGAAATTTGTGCGTGCATTCCTGGGAAGCAGCCAGGTGCACTCTGAAGCCCAGGGCACTGGGGAGAGAGCCCAATGTCTCCAGAATACATCTCTGCCCTTCACTCACCATGACAGCCCTTCCCACTGCCATACCACTGGTACTATCTGTTTAAGCCACTCTGGGTTCTGCTCTTTCCCTCCTTTGCACCCTCAATCTTCCTCTTCCCCCTCACCAGGTAATATCTTTGACAGCAGCTAAAAAACTCTCGACCCCAGCCCTGGGCTTCCTTGTCTGTAAGATATATGACAGGAATCGGCAGCAGTTGATGCTCCCTTCAGGGTCAAGGTGCTAAGATGTTCTTTGCTTTACATTTTTCTATCTCAATATCCTATGTATAAATTATAGAATAATGACTTAGCACAGCTGAGCATTAACCCTGCACCAATCACTGTTTTTCTGCATGGCTTTATTTCACTTCCTCCCAGGAGCTTGGTATTTTCCCCACAGTGTGTGCAGCCTCCTAAGGTATGACAGAGCAGGATTCAGATCCTGGCTGTGAGTGCCAAGTCTACCTTAGGGCAGGTACCTTTGTGGAGTGTTTCTACCAGTAGAGATTATATGAGATCCACTGTGGTGTGAAAGGCTGAATTTTACTTTACTCATGATTATTACAGAAAATACACCAGGCTTTCCCTTCAGTGCTGTACTGGTGGCAATAAAAGCCCAATCCCTGGAGAGGAAGGTGTTGGCATGGGAAGGAGTCTGAGGAGGCACTTTTGAAACCATCCTAAGGCCCATGTGGCCCCCACTCCTTGGCCTAGACTGGCCCTTTCTTTCCCAGCTCATTCCACTAACCTTTATCTTTGTGTTCAGTTTCCCTTGACAAGTGTACCTTATGGTGAACTCACCAAAGGAGAGGACCCACCACTTCTCCACACAAAGTTAATTGAACCTGCTCAAGAGCTAAGTGTTGTTCCTCTTTTTCCCAAGTGAAAATGTCAAGCAGAGAAGTTAAGAATCCATTCTGGATCATGGCAGCCATACCATGACCCACTGAGGAGGGGACAGGAGTAAACTTGAGGACACCAACTCCAGGACCACAGTCCACTGCATTCTGGTGCTCCCGTGCTTGTGCTGGTAGCCCAGGGTCACTACTATGGGCGAAGAGGGAATGATGATGCCCTCCTGAGAGTAGAGTTTTCTGGGAAACCATTTGGCATGAGAGACCTCAGGCTCCTGTCAGTGCTCCAGCAGTGTCCCCAGGTGCTGTTGATTCAAATAATCACTGCTGCCTTCAGAAACAGCAGCATGTCCCCATCTTCTGCCTCACATCATGACCCCACAAAAACAATCATACAGCAGAAGCTTCTCTCTGTGAGACCATGGTGTGTTAGCTCTGAAAAAAGCTATAGGTTCGTCTGGTCCCAATATTCCTTTTGTTAAATTCTGAACAACATTTTTATCCTGAATACAATTAACATGGAAGAATCCCTTACTTGGTGACTGTGTGTGCTTCAAGGTGTTGCCATGACCTCCAGTCTTTCCAAATCTGTTGATTAGAAGAAAACATGTTATAACTATCTGCCTGGCTGCAGAGCCACCTCTTTCCATCTTTACATCCAACTGGCTAGACACAAACTATAGCTTAATCCTGAGATTTTGTCTCAACATTTCTTTAAAGTATATCTGCTTGTGGTGGTTCTTCTGGAATTCCCATTTAAAGCCTGTGGATAGCTTCCAGGTATATATTTAACAGAGTGACCTGACACCATATGCCTTAGCTTTTTATACCAAGAAACATAAACTGTTTAAAAGTTAACACCTCAAAATGCCTCTGCTAAATTTTTTTAATTGATAGATTTCAAGAAGTAAAACTTATACCCAAATAAAAATATTGTCATTAGATACAAAAAATTATTTTTAAGCTCTATTTAGTTTTTTTAGAATGCCTTTATTTGTTTTTTTTTTTAATGTGGTGTTGAGTACCAAACCCAGTTCCTCACACAGGCAAGGCAAGCACTGTACCACTGAGCTACAGCTACAGCCCTATAGATAAAATTTCTAACAAAATTGGATTTTACTATTCACTTTGTTGTCATCAAAATTAAATTTTTATTTTCTAAAATAAAGGGTTAATATATAAAAGCAGATTGCTGAATATGCATTCTAAATAAAAACATGCTATAGTATTAATTTCCACACTTTCTTCTCAAAAACTTTCTTAAGAAACTTTGTACTCCACATTTATCCAGATAAATGTTAAAAAGCCAAAACAAACAAACAAGCAAACGAACAAACAAATAAATGAATAAATAAATAGAAAACAACACCCAAAAAACTATTGCCATATGAACCTTTCTTTCCACATTTTGCTTATGCATGGACTCTAGGGACCATAAATGAAACTGACTCATAGCATTGCAGATGCTGCTGCCTCCATCCTCAGTGACACCTTCTCATCCTGTCAGTCACAGGGAATGTAGGTGCAGGATTGGAAAACAGAGCCAGGTCTTGGCAGAGGTGGTTGAAATTTACTAGAAAAGTATATTTTTTGTTTCTTTTCTGCTTTTCCAAATGGTTGCATAAATGCTCCTTTCCAGGAAAGGATTGCTCTATTTATAACTCAGATACTGCGACTGTGAGCTCTAAAGCTGAAAGTGTCCACCTGCACAGGAGATCCCATTGGAGACACTGGAAATTGTCTACTGCTTTGATTGCAACTATATAAAAAGTTCCAGTGAGAATGCACTATTTTTTCCATAAAAAAGTAGACAGAGACAAATGAAACTGATTTTATTGCCCTTTTTCCTTGTACTTCTCAATGCCAAGCCATTGAGCATGTTTCCATAGAACATTGACTGCACTCATCTGTTGGTGGAGCCAGGACAATATTTGCCTAACACTTGCAATACTAGCCATTTTTTAGCATTTTAGAAACTCTTGTTAACATTAAGATACTTATTTTTCACTTCCATACAGTTAGTAGCGTATACATTTACATTATGGGCATCAGGAAGATAAATAAGACAACAAAAATTATTAGATTGAGGAAAATGTATAGCTTTGTCCTTAAGATACTAAATAGTTTCTTACAACATGGGGATTGACTATTTGAATTATTTGAATTTTGCAATTTCTGAAATAGTTTATTATATAAAATTCACTGGTCTTAATCCAAGAAATGTTTTTAAAAACTTTAAAGAGTAACCAATAATCTAAAATATCTGAATGTATGTCAACTCCTGATATTAATCAGAATATTACTAAATATTCAATGCAAATCTTACCCTCACATTTTCTCATAAAACTTATTTTTTATTTGTTTTGTTTTTGTATTTTCATCATTATATGCAAACAGGTGCCTAATGGAATTGGCCTATGTTCCATCAAGTAGGTCAATACAAATCATAGTAAAGAGAATTGTAAACTAAATTTCTATAAAGATGAATGAAATATGGAGAAGATTTTGCCTTTGCACATCAGATACTTAATTTTGTTTATTTGTTCTTTCTAAAAATTTTGGACCTATGAGGGCAAAGAGATGTTCTGTTTTCTTAGCTAACTTTTTTTCCTGGTTAAAAAAATTAAACCCTGCAGATGCACTATGGGTGTGAAGTGCTATGGACAGGGCAAAGGTAAAAATGTGTGCCTTAAATATGTCTATGTGCTAGTGCACAAAGCCCAGTTTTGGCAGCTACATAGCTTTATTTAGTCAATTTTAATGAAATGCTAAATGGTATCATGGGGAAGGAAAAGCTCTGAAGCAACAAGATTTGGACAGAATCTGCCCTGGAGTCATAATATGAAAGGGAAATACTCACTGGTTCTTTCCTGTTCCTCCTCTAGTTTCAGAGCCTCCATATTCTCCATAGTGCTACAGTTACCAGATGAGAATAACAATAAACTGGCCAGGTTTGTTGTTGTCAGCAGCCTTTAAAGAGGCAGTGTTAGGTGTGACTTGTCTACCAACTATGCCAAATTATAGAATTAACCCCAGAATCTGAGATCTGATGGACTCAATTGCCTCTTTTGGATGGTTGAATGCTTTCCAGAAATACTCAGATTTCTTAGTGTTGTTTCTTCCTCACAAGATGGTATTTGGATGCACAGGAGAGTCTTCTGCCTTTGTGGAACTGTGTGATAGGAAGAGGCATCCTGGTGTACATCAGCTCCTTATGCTGGTCCTTGGCTCTTGCTGTGTGGTCTGGGAGTTTGTCTGGCCTTAAATTTGAAGACTAGTTGACTTATGTTCTTGAAGCTTGTAGACATCTTAAGTATTCCCAGGGAGCAGACATCATCCTATGCTGAATGGGTCCCATGTAACTTCACTTCTTGCTGATGGTGTGACCTCGATGAGGTCTGTGAGTCTCATTTAAGGCCTGAGAAGCAAGTCAGGGACTTGATTATGTTTATTTTGCCCCTGTCAAATTGACCTTCTGTTTAGATTCTGTTAGACTCAGCTCACTTCTTTGCCTCCTTTTCATGACCTCTTGGGAATTCTGGGTCACTATGAGGAATTGGAAAAAAATATATTGACAGGTTTTTTCCTGGAAGGCTAGGCTCAGAACAGACCTATTAGCTCAGCTGCAACAACTAGTCACTTTGCCCTATGAAATCACAGAAGGCATGGAAGAAGGAAGCTTTACATTGCTAGGGAGTGGGAAACCAGAAATTGCAGACTGTCTCTCACTTGGCATGGTACAACATGTGATTTTTCAACTTATCATGGTGTGGTAGTGATATGCATTATGTAGAAACTATACTTTGAATTTTGTATTTTAGTCATTCCTTGGGCCATGTGATCTAATATTGAGGTTGAACAACCCTCACTCTTTAACATATTGTGATATTTGGTAGGTTAGGTATATTTAATGAATTTTCCATTTACAATATTTCCAAATGATGGATTCATCAGGATGTAATGCCATGGTAAGTCAAGAAGTTTTAGTATTTGGAAAAGGGTGGTAGTGGCTTATGACTACCTTGCTCCTACAAGGTCATATCCCTAAATTCTACAGGGAAGCAGATCAAAAGTCTGCATGTTTTTCACATATTTCTCTCACTTTTCTGATCCTCTGGGGCTTTGTTCCTGAGCAAGGAGTATGGATTACTGTCCCACCATGTGTTAGGCAGTTTCTCCTCCTGTGCAGCAGGAAGTCATCACATACTAATTTCCTCTTTTCTGAGTTGTTTTACTCTTTCTGGCTTCTCTGGAACTTAAAAGTATAAGGATCCCTGACAAACAGTAATAACTAAATTTGAAAAATAAAAATTATAATAGCTTACTTCAAAATTATTTCTGTGTATATGATCTGTGTGGTCAGATATCACTGTGACCACAATTTTGCCATGAATATTTTCCATTTAGGTACGACTTCTGAGAGTAAGTAGTACCTAAGGCTCATTTGTTGCCTTCCCAAATGATGTTGGGAGGCCTTGTTGGGACCAACCAAATTTCTAACCTAGTTAGGTAGCAAATTCTATTTCTTTTCCCTTTCAAAATAACTATTCTTAATTTTTATCTTCTTAGATCATTCATGATACAATGCAGGACATTGAGAATATTAGTGTGCCCTTTATGTACCAAGATGTCTTTGTTCACTTAGCCTGCTAAGAATTAACTGCTTGTCCCTGTGAAGATGTCTTTTGCCCATGGCTTTCCATGCTTTCCATGGCTTCCCACTATGAACAAACAACTTCATCACCTCCTCTAAGGAATGAGAGATACCCATTTTCCCTTTTTGGGGATCCTGGTAAAAGGTCTACCAATGAAGGTAGCCTTTATTCCTGGCCAAAGGGTGAGGTTGAATTAGCAATCATGAGGCAGCTGGGATCCTACTTAAAATCAAAGCACATGGAATTCTCAAACAGCAGGTCTAATTTGTAGCATATTGTACCAGAATAATGGAATGTTTCAGTTTTCTCTGATTGTTAGAGGAGACCTTTCTGAGTAGGGGTTGACTAGAAAACTGTTTCTGGGACTCCCTTATCTCTCTTTCCCATATTCCTTTGAGTTGGACACCTATGATGTTGCTCCATGGAAATCAGTCAAAAGGACTTTGTTGGGACATTCTATGCCACACTGCTGAGATAAATGCCCCCACTAGGAATGTTCCTTTATCCGTGGCATTCACCATTTATGCTGCTTGGACCTCTTCCATTCTGCATATATATTAGAGCATTGTATATCCTATGAGAGGGAATCTACTTTTGCCTCTTCTCTTCCAAGGCCTTCACAGGCACATTTAAAAATTGCAGTAAATTAACCTATCACTATCCTTAGGGAAAATGTTTTTCCATCAATGGGATTTCTTTCCCAGAATCATTTGGCAGACTGAGCCAATAAATGGATAATTTAGTTATCATGGCATTATTTCCAAGTGCCTCACCCTTGAATTTCCTGCCATGATCCTATACATTTAATTTTTGAAAAAAGAGTGACTTGCTAACTTCCTTAGGAACAGTGACTGAAAGCTCTCAGAAGATGGGGTGGGGTACCTGGCTTCACATTGCAGGACAGACTTAGTATTGTTATGAGGACATCAGGGTAACTCTGGAAGATGAATACACATGCTTTTATTGAGCATGATCATATCTCTGAACAACACGTCATAAATATGAGGACTTTATATGATGAAATCAGAAAGATTGGTGATGCATCTTATTCACTCATAAATGAGACATTGTATATTCAGATCATCTATAGGCTTGCTGGGCAAGTCTGTATTAATTTTTTAATTTATTTTTATTTATTTATTTATTTGTTTATTTTTATTGATTTAAAAAATAAATGACAGTAGAATGCATTACAATTCTTATTACACATATACAGCACAATTTTTCATATCTCTGGTTGTATATGAAGTATGTTGACACCAATTTGTGTCTTCATACATGTATTTTGGATAATGGTGTCTATCACATTCCACCATCCTTGCTAATCCTCTGCCCCCTACCTTTCCCTCCCAACCCTATGCCCTATCTAGAATTCATCTGTTTCTCCCATGCTCCTCCTCCCTACCCCACTATATCAGAGAATACATTTGGAATTTTTTGGGGGTGGAATTGGCTAACTTCACTTAGCATTATCTTCTCCAATGCCATCCATTTACTTGCAAATGTCACGATTTTGTTCTCTTTTATTGCTGAGTAATATTCCATTGTGTATATATACCACATTTTTTAATCCATTCATTTACTGAAGGGCATCTACATTGGCACCACGGTTTAGCCATTGTGAATTGTGCTGCTATAAACATTGATGTGGCTGTGTCCCTGTAGTATGCTGTTTTTAAATCCTTTGGATATAGACTGAGGAGAGGAATAGTGGGTCAAATGGTGGTTCCATTCCCAGATTTCCAAGGAATCTCCATACGGCTTTCCAAATTGGCTACACCAATTTGCTGTTCCACCAGCAATGTATGAGTGTACTTTTTTCCCCACATCGTTGCCAACACTTGTTGTTGTTTACCTTCATAATAGCTGCCATTCTGACTGGAGTGAGATGATATCATAGAGTAGTTTTGATTTGCATTTAGCAATCTAGAAATTAGCTAAAGACAATGAACATTTTTTTTTCATATATTTGTTGATTGATTGTATATCCTCTTCTGAGAAGTGTCTGTTCAGGTTTTTGGCCCATTTGTGGATTGGGTTATTTTTTTTTTTTTTTTTGGTGCTTAGCTTTTGAGTTCTTTATATACCCTAGAGATTAGTACTCTATCTGATGTGTGAAGGGTAAAACTTTGTTCCCAGGATGTAGGCTCTCTGTTTACCTCACAGATTGTTTCTTTTGCTGAGAAGAAACTTTTTAGTTTGATTCTATCCCATTTATTGATTCTTGTTTTTAATTCTTGCGCAATAGGAGTCTCATTAAGGAAGTTAGGGCCTAATCCCACATGATGAATATTAGGGCCTACTTTTTCTTCTATTAGACACAGAGTCTCTGGTTAAATTCCTAGGTCCTTGATCCACTTTGAGTTGAGTTTTTTGTGCATGGTGAGAGATGGGGTTTAATTTTATTTTGTTGCATACAAATTTTCAGTTTTCCCAGCACCATTTGTGTAAGAGGCTACCTATTCTAATGTATGTTTTTGGCACTTTTGTCTAATATAAGATAATTGTAATTTTGTGGGTTAGTCTCTGTGTCTTCTATTCTGTACCATTGGTCTACCAGTCTGTTTTGGTGCCAATACTATGCTGTTTTTATCACTATTGCTCTGTGGTATAGTTTAAGTTCTGGAATAGTAATGCCACCTGCTTCACAATTACTGTTTAGGATTGCTTTAGATATTCTAGTTCTCTTATTTTTACAGATAAATTTTATGACTGTTTTTCCTATTTCTATGAGGAATGCCATTGGGGTTTTGATTGGAATTGCATTAAATCTGTATAGTGCTTTTGGAAGTATGGTCATTTTGATAATATTAATTTTACCTATCCAAGGGCAAGGTAGATCTTTCCATCATCTAAGGTTTTTTTTTTTTTTTTTTTCTTTAAGGTTCTGTAGTTTTCACTATATAGATCTTTCACTTCCTTCATTACATTGATTTCCAAGTATCTTATTTTATTTGAGGTTATTGTAAATGGGGTATTTTTTCTCATTTCCTTTTCAGAGGATTTGTCACTGATATACCGAAATGCCTTTGGTTTATGGGTGTTGATTTTTATATCCTGCTACTTTGCTGGATTAATTTACTTGTACTAGAAGTTTTCTGGTAGAGTTTTTTGGGTCTTCTAGGTAAAGAATCATATCATCAGCAAAGAGAACTAATTTAAGTTCTTCTTTTCCTATACATATCCCTTTAATTTCTTTCATCTGTCTAATTGCTTTGGCCAGTGTTTCAAGAACTATGTTGAATAGAAGTGGTGAAAGAGGGCATCCCTGTCTTGTTCCAGTTTTTAGAGGGAATTCCTTCAATTTTTCTTCATTAGAATGATGTTGGTCTGAGGCTTAGCATAGACAGCCTTTATGATGTTTAGATATGTTCCTGTTATCCCTAGTTTTCCTAATGTTTTGAACGTGAAAGGGTGCTGTATTTTATCAAATGCTATTTCTGCATCTATTGAGATGGTCATATGATTCTTATCTTTGAATCTATTGATGTGATGAATTACATTTATCGATTTCTGTATATGCAATCTTGCATCCCTGGGATGAATCCCACTTGATCATGGTGCACAATTTTTTAAAATATATTTTTGTATTCAATTTGCCTTAAATTTTTTTGCGTCTATGTTCATTAGAGATATTGGTCTAAAGTGTTCTTTTTCAATGTATCTTTGCCTGTTTTGGGGATCAGGGTGATATTGGCCTCATAGAATGAGTTTGGAAGTGCTGCCTCTTTTTCTATTTTTCTGAAATAAATTGTAGGGTGTTGGTATTAGTTCTTCTTTAAAGGTCTTGTAGAACTCGGCTGTGTGTCCATCCAGTCCTGGGATTTTCTTTGTTGGTAAGCTTCTGATGACATATTCTATTTCTTCACTTGATATTGGTCTGTTTAAATTCTGAATATCTTCCTGATTCAATCTGGGAAAAATTGCATAAGTTTTCAAAATAATTTCTAATTATTCTCTGTATTTCTGTAGTGATATATTTCTGTAGTGATATTACATTTTTCATCACATATGCTGGTAATTTGAGTTTTCTCTTCCCTTCTTTTCATTAGCATAGTTAAGGGTATGTGAATTTTACTTATTTTTTCAAATAACTAAATTTTGTTTTGACAATTTTTAAAATTGTTTCTTTTGTTTCGATTTCATTGATTTCAGCTCTAATTTTAATTATTTCTTGCCTTCTACTGCTTTTGCTGCTGATTTCTTCTTTTTTTTAGGACTTTGAGATGTAGTTTGAGGTCATTTATTTTTTGACTTTTTATTCCTTTAAGGAATAAACTCCATGCAATGAATTTTCCTGTTAGTACTGCTTTCATTACTTCCCAGAGATTTTGATATGTTTTTCTATGTTCTCACTTATCTCTAAGAATTTTTTAATCTTCTCCTTCATGTCTTCTGTAACCCATTGTTCATTCAGTAGCATATTATTTAGTCTCCAGGTGATGGAAAATTTTTATTTTTTTATTTTGTCATTGATTTCCAATTTCATTCCATTATGTTCTGATAAAATGCATGGTAGTATCTCTACTTTTTTGTATTTGCCAAGAGTTGCTTTGTGGCATATTATATGGCCTATTTTTAGAGAAGGATCCATGTGCTGCTGAGAAGAAAGTGTATCTACTTGATACAGGTTGATATATTCTATATATGTCAGTTAAGTTTAAGTTATTGATTGTATTATTGAGTTCCATAGTTTCTTTATTCAACTTTTGTTTGGTAGCTGTATCCAGTGGTAAGAGAGTTGTGTTAAAGTCACCCAAACTTATTGTGTTGTGGTCACTTTGGCTCTTGAACTTGAGAAGAATTTGTTTGATGAACATAGCTGCACCATTGTTTGGGGCATATATATATTTATGATTGTTATGTCTTGTTGGTGTATGTTTCCCTTGAGCAGTATGAAATGTCCATTTTTATCCCTTTTGATTAACATTGGCTTGAAGTCTACTTTATTTGATATGAGGATGGAAACCCCTGCTTGCTTCTGCAGTCCATGTGAGTGGTATGATCTTTCTTAGCCTTTCACCTTTAGTTTGTGTATGTCTTTTCTACCAGATGTGTCCCCTGGAAGCAGCATATTGTTGTTTTTTTTTAATCCAGTCTGCTACCCTATGTCTTTTGATTGGTGAGTTTAAACCATTAACATTCAGGGTTATTATTGAGACATGGTTTGTATTTCCAGCCATATTTGTTTATTTTTGTTATTTAGCTTGGCTTGATTTTCTTCTTTGATTAGTTTTTCCTTTAGGGTACTACCTCCCTCTGTTTTTTATTGTTGTTTCCTCTTTATGGAATATTTTGCCAAGGATGTTTTGTAGTGCTGATTTTCTAGCTATAAATTCTCTTAACTTTTATTTATCGTGGAAGGTTTTTATTTTATCTTCAAATCTAAAGCTTATTTTTTTTCTGGATACAAGATTCTTGGTTGGCACCCATCTTCTTTCAGAGCTTGATATATGTTGTTCCAGTATCTTCTAGCTTTCAGAGTCTGTGTTGAAAAATCTGCTGTTGTCCTAATTGGTTTTCCCCTATATGTAATCTGATTCATTTCTCTCATGGCTTTTAAAATTTCTCTGTATTCTGTATGTTGGTCACTTTAATTATAACGTGTCTTGGTGTGGATCTATTGTGATTTTCTACTTTTGGCATCCTGTAGGCTTCTTGAAGTTGGATTTCCAATTCATTCTTCATGTTTGGAAAATTTTCTGATATTATTTCATTGAATAAATTGTTCATTTTTTTTTTTTTTTTTGGTTTGGACCTCTATGCCTTCCTCTATCCCAATAACTCTTAAATTTGGTCTCTTTATGCTATCCCATATTTCTTGAATGTTCTGTTCATGGTTTCTTACCATTATTGCTGTGTGGTCTATGTTCTTTTTAAGATTATATATTTTATCTTCATTGTCTGATGTCCTATCTTCTAAGTGGTCTATTATGTTGGTGATGCTTTTTTTGCTTTTAATTTGGTTTATTGTTTCTTTAATTTCAATGATTTCAGTTTTGTTTTGTTTTGTTTTTAAAACCTCTATATCCCTGTTGAGGTGATCTTTTGCTTCTTGGATTTGTTTATGTAGCTCCTTGTCAAAGTGATCTTTCACTGCTTGTATTTGTTTTCTTAAATCTTCCTTGAGTTCACAGAACATTTTAACTATACATATCCTGAACTCTTTCACTGTACATTTTTTTTTCTGCTGTGGCTACCAATGATTCTATTGATGTGGTGTCTTGATTTGTTTGTGGTACTTTCTTCCCTTGTGTTTTCATGTTGATCGTGTATCTTCCTTTCCAGCTTTGTGAGTCTGGAGTGTTATTGTTTTTACCCTATATGTTTGTAGTGCTCTTATAGGCTTCCAAGATCCCTCTTTTGGAGGGATCAAAGGAGATCAAAGGAGAAGGAAAATATTAACTGATCCCAATATCAACAATATACCACCTATGAACAATTTGTTGTTATTAAAACACTTACGGTTTTGTCTCAATGTAGAGAAATGTTAGATTCAATTATAATCTAAAATGTAATCAGTAGTTTCATAAAAATGTTTATAGTCTCTGACGAGGGACAATAAACTGGGGGTGGGGTGTAGGACGATATGCTGAAGTAAAAATATGTGAGGGTATGAAGTTAATATATCTTAAAATATGTGAAAGAGAAATCTAATGAAGAGGGTTAGTATTAAGAGAATAGACAGAAGTAATTTTAGGGTAGACAAGTACGTGGGAAGACAATAGAGTACACAAAACAAACACAGATATTTATTTAGAAAAATACAGGATGTTAAAATAATAAAATTTGGACAGGGAAAGAAAAATTAAAGAAGAGAAAAGAGAAAAAAGGCATATACAACACCTCTATATTATATTATTCAGATGACTCAGTCCTCAAAATCCTCAAAATCCTATTTCATGCAAAGCTCTTGGTTTCAGATATGTTGGGGATGTGAGAGCCAGAGAATAGAGGGGTAGAAGGGAAAAAGAAAAAAAAAATACTCAAAAGAAGAAACCAGGGTTGTCGCTAGTTTTAGAGATCTGTTTTTTGTTTTGTTTTGTTTTTCTGTTTCTCTTCTCATTCAATAGGTGGTACTGTCTGTTTTAAGCTGGTGTCTCTGCCCTCAGGATGATGTAGGAAATCAGGGTGGGAAGACTGATCCTGGTGTAGGGCATCTGGAAGCAGGGAGTGCCACTCGCCAGTCTGCAGTGAGACTTCACCTCATGGGTCTCTTTTTGGGACCGCTCATCTGACTTGAGTGCCTGGTATTGTCTCCCTTTCTTTCCTGGAGATTTCCCAGCTCCTGGTCTCTCTGTTAGTCTCTAAACTTTAGTCCTATCCCCTTTCACTTAGCAGTTCCCACCTGCGGGACCTCTTACCCAGGCTCACACCAGGTGGGTGGTGCCCTGGTTACACTGCACACCTGCCCAACTGAGAGCTGTTTTTATGAGTGGTCACTGTGCCAAAATCACCGCTGGTGAAGTGGGGGAGTTGGATACCTGGTATCTTGCCAGATGGAGATCCATCTGAGAGCTGAGAGCTGCCCCCACCAAATATGGTGAGAAAGATTATCCAAGATGGAATCCGTCTGCTTCCAGTGCCAGGGTGTCTGGTAAGGTGGGGGGAGCCAGGAGATGGCATTGTGCTGAGTCGGTAGTAGCTGAGTGACCTGTGTGGGAGCAGAGTGCAGTCTAGAGTTCTGCAGAGGTGCTGATATAGGTGATTCTGCTAAGGCGCTTGAGAGTCTTGTGTGAGCTAGAACTGTGGGCTTTGGGTTTCCAGCACCAAGAGTCCAGAGTCCTACTCGGATGCTGAGGCTCTGAGCCCTGTGTGGAGAGGTCACAGTGCTGGTGATTTCTGCAGAAATCAGCTGTATAGGGGTCCTCCTACACTCTCTGAGATGCAGTATTCTGACTAGATGAGACCTGGGTCATGGAGTGACACAGAAACTTTCTATTTTCATGTTGCCCAATTTTACTTGGCCACTGGCAAGGAAGAAATCAGCACTCCAAACACTGGAAACCCTCTTACTAGTATGTTTTTTTTTTCTTTTTACAAACATTTAGCCAGTACAGTAGTTTGTAGGAATGTGTGAACAAGGTCTCTGGCCTTAAGCTGTAGTGGCACCCCTCCTCCACAAAAAGTCTTAACTGGGCTTCTCCAGAAATCTTCACCACGACTGATTTTAGGACTATGAGTTAACGAGTCTCTACAATAGAGTTCAATGTGGATAAACTTCCTATTTTCGGATTGCCCTGTTTTACCTGGCCACTGGCAAGGAAGAAATCAGCACTCTAGGTGCTAGACACCCCCTTACTAGTTTTTCACAAACATTGTATCCAGTATAGTAGTTTATAAAATTGTGTAAACAAAGCCTCTGGCCTTAAGCTGGAGCTTCACAGAGATGTCTATGTTTCTAAGATAAGAGAAGTTTTCAATTGGGCTCCATGGTAACAGTTGGCAGGTGAGGAAAGAAAGGGTAGAAAAAGCTCTCCCCTTCTCAGATGTTGTCCATGAAGGGTTAACTTGCCCAGAACAGTGAAAAATACTGCTTTTATGTGAACTTCTGTAGAGTATAAACTTTTCTGCCCCTTCCCTTACATTCTGGGTATAAAATTCTGAAAATATCTGAATTCAGGGTTTGAAGCAAAAGTTTATCCATAAGATGGCCAAGCATGGAGTTGGGAGGCCAAAGTCTCATATTGGCCTCCTGAGGAGGACATTTATGGGATATGGAAACTGGGAAATTAAGGTTTGGGCATGGTTGGAAGTGAGATAATCAGTGGTTTTAATAGGTGTAATAAATCTTCAAGACTCTTTCTGTGTTGTGTGTTCAAAAAATGGCAGCATTAGCATGATTTGAGGTTGGAGTTTTGGTCTGTTGACATCAGTAGGCTACCCATTGCAAACTGAACAGGCCCAGGAATAGAGTTCATTTTTTTAAAACAAACAAGACAACACAAAACAAACAAACAAACAAAAACAGCCTTCACATGCCTGAAAAAGTAACCTAGGTAACCATTATTATTATAATGCTTGTGTCAGAGGTGCTGATTACAGCAAGGCTAGTATGAGACTAATAGTATTTTGCTAAGCTGAGTGACATCCAGAATTAGAGATTTTTAAAGGAAACTAAAGGAAGTAACAAGAAAGCACAGGGTCTCAGAGTCAGAGAAGTACAATGGCTTGAGTGAGACTAAGCCAGCTGTGTTTGCTGTTGGCTAGTAATTGTCAAAAATTCTCCTGCCCCCTTGGAGTCTTGCAGACAAACTCTTTAGATGGTTAAATTCTGGAGAATTACCTGAGTGGGGGTGTGGGGAGGTAGGAGGTTGACCTTGATGGAGACTTTATGCTTCATAAGATACATATTTAACATTGTGGGTTCTTTTACTACACGCACAAGTGATGATTGTGGCCCATCTAGCAAGGGCTTAGTTTTAAATGTTCTTTCTTTGCCTCAGTATTACCAGCATTTAATGAACATCTCAGATTGACCAATATAAACTTATTTTGAATTTATTTTTTAGTTGATTATTTGCAATGCCACTGTAGATTATTTTACCACTAGGTGTCTGATTGTGAATTTTTTTAATGATGGATGCATTTTTGGGGAAATTGCACACAAGCTCAGGCTTCTGGAAAATTGCAAGAAGCACAAGGAAAGGGAGTCAGAGCACACCTAGAGATAGGATTCTGCATTTTCTACAACCTCATAGCCAGAAAGGCTGCATGTAGATAACTGGAATTGTTTACTAAGGAATCAAAGCTAAGGCAAATGCTTTTGTAAATTCCAGGGTCACGTGCAAAACCTCATGGGTAAAGTCCAGAGATCTCTGAGGGGATAAGCAAGTAGCATGCATCAAGCTGCCTGAGTCTTCATGGGAATACTGCCAGTTTCTCTGTCCTTCAAATTACCCTTGCCACCTAGAACCCCAAATGAGACACCTGTGAATTCAGATGCAGTTAAGTGAGAAAAGATATGGAGCTGGTTCATATGCCATTAGAAACAATGCTAATGGTGAATTGGAAGGAAACTTACCTTGGTAACAATTCCAATTTAGCATTTATTTGCGTGAACTCTGGATGCCCTGGAGATGAACAGGTCTTTTAATTCACATTAGCCACTTGCATCTCTCCCCTTGAATATGTCTCTGCTCTGGTACCTGTTAAAATTTGAGGAAGGCATGCACTTATTTTCACCTTTAATCTCTGAGTAATTCTCCTTTCTTTAAAAAGCTGACACTCTGACACTCATTAGGGCAATGTATGTCCAGGGACCAACAGAGAAGTGGTCAGTGTAATCATTATCCTTGCATTGAGTAATGAAGGCAGGGCAGTTTCTGGACTTTTCGCATGCTTGTGGCTAGTTTTACTTTCTTCATTGTCTCATCTTCTCCAAATTATTCAGTACATTTGAGTCACCTCCTGAGGACTGCATAATAAAACTGGAGGGTGACTGATGACTAAGTCATGAAATTGGCTGCAGATCACAGCACTTGGTGTGACCTCTTGCACTTGCTGCAGGTAGCCTGATAGACTTCCATCAGCAGATGGTGCCTTGAGGAAAATTACCAGGTGCTTCCTACATGTTCTTATTGGATCTTCTCCCCAATCCTAAAACAAATTTATTCTACTTTTCTTTTTTTTTTTCTTTTTTTTTTAGAGAGAGTGGGAGAGAGAGAGAGAGAGAGAGAGAATTTTTTTAAAATATTTATTTTTTAGTTCTCGGCAGACACAACACCTTTGTTTGTATGTGGTGCTGAGGATCGAACCCGGGCAGCACGCATGCCAGGCGAGCGCGCTACCGCTTGAGCCACATCGCCAGCCCTATTCTACTTTTCTTATAGAGGGAAATATATTTTTGTGGCAGCTTCCCAGAATATAAGACCTTGCTGTGTGAAACTGGGGCCCTGTGGATATGTTTTTGTTTTTATAAATGGTGAGATTTTTCTTGCTGCTGCTTTTATTTAGTTTACTTAGCCAAGATTTCTGTGAAGGGACTGAGGCTGGCAAGAAGTGGGCAGTGATCATGCAGTCTATTCTGTGGGCAGAGGAAGAGCTGTGATAAGGAGTACCTTTCCTGTGGCTCATGATTAGTCACTATGAAACAATAACTAAGAACCGCTAGGCTCCATTTCATGGGCTATTTTTTTACTTGTGGTCTTTACTGAAATTTTCAGTGATTAATGTAGGCTGATCAGTTTAAAAACTATTTATCTGAATCCATCTCTTTTATTGATTCTTCTTTTTAGTTCTTATGCTATAGGAGTCTTATTAAGGAAGTTGGGGCCTAATCCAAAATAATAATGATTTGGACCTACTTTTTCTTCCATTAAGCACAAGGTCTCAGGTTTAATTCTTAGGTCCTTGATCCACTTTGAGTTGAATTTTGTGCATGATAAGAGATAGAGATTTAATTTCATTTTGTTACTTGTTGATTTCTAGTTTTCCCAGCACCATTTTTTGAAGAGGCTATATTTTCTCCAATGTATGTTTTTGGCACCTTTGTCTAATAAAAGAAAACTATAGTTATGTAGTTTAGTCTCTGTGTCCTCTATTCTGTACCATTGGTCTACCAGTTATGTTTTGGTGCCAATAGCATTCTGTTTTTATTACTATTGCTCTGTAGTATAGTTTAAGGTCTGGAATAGTAATGCCACCAGCTTCATTCTTCTTGCTAAAGATTGCTGTAGCTATTATGGGTCTCTTATTTTTCCAGATGAATTTCATGACTGCATTTTCTATTTCTGTGAAGGATGTCATTGGAATTTTGATTAAGATTGCCTTTAATCTGTATAGTGCTTTTGATAATATGGTCATTTTGACAATATTAATTCTGCCTATTCAAGAACAATGTAGATCTTTTCATCTTCTAAGGTCTTCTTTACTTTCCTTCTATTGCTTTCATTGTAGTGGTCTTTCACCTCTATCATTAAATTTATTCCCAAATATTTTATATATATATATATATATATATATATATATATATATATATATATAGAGAGAGAGAGAGAGAGAG
>NW_026000057.1:47436802-47466587 GCF_001458135.2 Marmota marmota marmota | reverse complement strand
TCTTAAAAAAAAAAAAAATATATATATATATATATATATATAGTTATATATAGTTATATATAGTTATATATAGTTATATATAGTTATATATAGTTATATAACATATATGTAAATCTATAACATATATATGTAAATCTATAACATATATATGTAAATCTATAACATATATATGTAAATCTGTATATATATATATATATATATATATATAGAGAGAGAGAGAGAGAGAGAGAGAGTTTAAAAAATAAGAATCAACTATACCTAATTTCTGAAGTTAAAAAAAATAGCTATAAAATAAGGAGCTGTTGCAACAGTAATGTTACTCAGGATTGTCAGTTAACTCTCAGCTAGAACCAGACAGACTCATGTTTACTAGATATTAGAATAGAAGCTGGGACAGACAGTGGGACTAAGCAGGAAGGCACTGAGTGATCACCAACCTTGTCATAAAAACCAAAGCCTGAGAACCCATCACAGACTGGACAACTCTACGGGGACAGGATTATGGCATTTAATATAGGATCCTGGGGTAGACTCTGGAACAGAAAAAGAGAGTGAGTGGAAAACTTAAGCAATCAAAATAATTTGAACTCTTGTTAATAACATTGTCCTGATGATGTCCTGAATGTAATTATCCCATCATATGATTGTTGCTGAGAGTAAATTTTACAAACGTTTTACCACAAAAGAATTAGTATTGTAGTAATGTGTACATTAATTGTATGATGTAGCCACTCCACCATGTATGAATATGTCAAATATGTGGTATGCCATAAATATACACAATTTTATTTGTCAGTAAATGATAATAATATTATCCCATTGTTAGTATCTTAGTTTTGATCACAGTGTACTTGTTAAAAAGGATATGGATATTACTTATATAATCTTTGTAATTCTTCTGTAAATCTGAAATTATTTCAACATAAAACATATTGAAAATGCACTGCAGAACAACCATAATCACAGATGATTTGAGATTCAGGATCAAAGAAAAGGACATTGTGCTTAGAAAAACTTTGAATATTTGAACAAAGATTTATTGCTGCAAATAAGGTAATTTTAGAAGAGACCTAGGTTTAATGATTGGTAAGATTTATATTTTCTTGGAGGAAACAACACATGCGTGTAGTGCCGTGCATGGAGGACACAGTCAAAGACAGTGCTTTGCATATTCTCACCTGCACAGTTTTGATGCAGGTGCTATATGATCCCCACTTACTGCCTCATACCCACATGTACTTATAAGTATGTCATGGGTTTCTGTACTAATGGCTAATGATCTGATACATCTAAAGAAAATTAGAAAAAATTCTCTATTAAGGATCATTGACAAGATATTGCCATTTTCTAGACATTATTAAAATATAATGATTTTAAAGCTTATTTCCAAATTTTATAATTACATACTAATTTGAAAATCAGAAAATTCAGTAGGAAAATATAAATATAAATCCATAGGTTCCACATCTGTAGATTCAAGCAAAGTCCAGTCAAAAACAAAAAAAATTAGTTCTAATTATGTACAGACATTTTTTTTCTTGTCATTTCCCTTCAAAAATTCTGTATCATAGCTGTGTACATAGCAACATATTGCATTAGGTATTGCAAGTGATCTAGAAATGATTTAAAGCATATATATGTTAGTTTATATGAAAATACTACATCATTTTATATAATGGACTTGAACATCCTTGGATTTGGTATCTAAGTGGGTCCTGGGCCAAGTCCCCAGAAATATTGCCAGAGAGTTGTGCACAACTCATATTTGTGTTAAACTGGAAGAATAAAATATGTCAACAGTATATCCTCAGGCACCCCTAATTCTTCTGTTTTGACAGGCACTGGACAAAACAGAGCACAGTTATTTCTGTTCTGCTCTGTTGTCTTGAATGCCTGGGAAACTCTTTGTCCTTCCAAACAGAGAAGATACCACATGCCAGGTGGAAGTCTCTTCTAACCATCCCAATTTGATTTCAGAACACTTCCTCTTCTGCACAGAAATCTTCTCCACTCCTGCATCCTCCACTGCACTTTATTTCAAGTAGTTTTGGAGATGTCTATTTTTCCCATGAGTCTACAAGCACATGAGTGCTTTATGCCATAACCATCTTACTATGCCAGCCATCAACATTGTGCTTCCGAACACTGGAGATCCAGGATTAAGGTTTTCTAGCTTTACTGTGGTCTGGATATTTTTCTTCATGTCCAATAAAGTGGAAATCATGCACAAAGGCCAGTAAAGACAAGAGTTCTTGGGAACCTTGATGTGATGTCCAACCCTGTTTTCAGTTGACTCTTTCAGCTTCTACCTGAATTTACAATGAACTACCCAACACCAGAAAGCCAGGGTGAACAGTTAATGTAGCCTTCATCATTTTACATTTTCTGTGTTCTTTATTGATAGACCTTTATTTTATTTATTTATAAGTAGTGCTGAGAATCCATTTCCATTTCCAATGCCTTACACAAGCCTGGCAAGTGCATTTCCACTGAGCCACAACCCAGTCTGATGTTCACATTATTATTAAGCTTGTTTGGAGCTCTTTAAAATTTTTATTTGATCTATAAAGAGATAGTATGTTTTCTTTCCCTGGATGGATGTCCTGGGATATTCCATTCAAGGAAGCTAATTAATCCAACTTAATGAAGCCTATAGTCTTTGTGTACTGATGAAAACAGTTGTGCCACACATTGAAGCCATTATTTCCAGATCTGAATGAGAATGCTGGTTGAATTTTCCTAGTGCTTCCAGTAGAGCTGCTAGGGATCCATCTTGCTTTCAGGGGAGCAATGAGGCAAAAAGCTGAATTTTAAATATACCATTTTTCTTATTTCCATTTCCATGAACAGGTGCTGGTGGCTGCACTCCACTTGTATCAAATAAATACAAGTGGCTGCAGATTGATCTGGGAGAAAGAATTAAGGAATGGCTGTGGCTACCCAGGAAGAATATGGGAGCTCTGACTGGGTGACCAGCTACCTCCTGATGTTCAGTGAGAGCAGGAGGAACTGGAAACAGTATTGACAAGAAGAAAGCTTCTGGGTATGTTCCTCTGTTGGGAAACATGTTCTGTCAGAGTATAAATCTTGCCAGTTCCCATGGGTCACTGCAATCTTTTAGACCAACTATAGAAACAGAGCCTCCAAAAGCACTTGAACAAGCTTTCAAGTGCATGAAAGACACAGTGGCTTGAAAAAACCCACTGCCCATGTTTACTTAAGGAAACAAGTAAAAGTAGAAAAGTTTTGTAATCCAATGAAATACTGAGAATGTCCTCTCATTATTCCTCTAAGTCATATGAAGCCTAGGGATCCAGAAGTCAATTCATTTCATTTTTGTTCAGTTACTCAGTAGTTTGCATTGCGTTGGCATTGTTTAACCCAATAAATTTATTCTTCTGTGACCACTGATTTACAGATTTTCAAGAGACACTGAACTCTTAGAAACACATGTAATGGAGAATCTTACTTTCTATGGAGAATGTGTACACGGACTTAAGTGGCCCTTGCCATTCATGACCTTTGAGATTCCTGGAAATCACGACTATTTGCAATTATTTAAAATGATAAGTGACACATTATCTACTTCTGAGTACATGTTGATGCTTTATTTAGAATAACTAAATTTTGTTTGCTCAACTTTTTTGAATATTTCAATAGCTCTATTTTATTACACACCTAGTACTTAATATATCAATCACCCTGTGCACCGAAAGACAGGCTGTAAAGAGAGAGTGTTGGAGCCCTCTGTGCACAGTACCTTTACCAGGCTGGTGAGCACCAGGTGGAGGTGTGGACTGAGGAAAATTATTCAGAGGGAGAAGTAATTGCTTTTTCTAATTGAAAATACAGTTTAGATGGTTTCCAGGGGCTGGGTAAGAGGAAAAGGGGCAGCTATTGTTATGTGGACACAGAGTTTCAGTTTGGGAAGTTGAAAAAGTTTTGAAGATGGATGGAGCAGACCAGAATAAATGGAACCAATTCTGCTGAATTGGAGGCCTGAAAACAGATAAAGTGGTAAAGTTTGTGCCAATGTATAATCTACCATAATAGCAAGATACATAGTTTAGCTTCATTTTATTCAGTCTGATGATATCAGATGACTTTTTCTTTTGTTTAAGTTTCCCTGGCCAAAGGAAGGGTGTCAGCTTAAAAGCACTACTTCTTAGCACATCGCTTATCGATAAGGCTATAAGGCCACAGAATGATCATAATTCTGAGGTAACAAATTGCCCTCAGTAGAATTTTGTTAAAACTCTGTTACTTATAAATAAATAAATAAATTATGATTTGCTTTTATCTCTGAAACTCTTATTAGCTTGGCATTAAATATTGGTGCTAATTGAATGAAGAACTAGATAACAGTAGATAAAAGATAACAATAGATAAAAACAAAACAGGATGGAAATTAAAAGAATTTTTAGTGTTGTCCTTAAGGAAACAGATGCCAGGAATATTAACAGAAGTAGATATTAATGTTGAGATAATTACAAGAAAGCCCTGTCCCTGACAGGATTAAGATAAACACAAATTAAAAAATGAATAATATGGTTAGGGGGCATAATTTAGTGGTAGAACATTTGTTTACTATGTTCAGGGCCCTGGGTTCAACTGTTGCCAGCACTTAAAAAAAGTGAGTAAAAGTTAAAAATAAATGAGGCATCTCTGAACATAAAGAACTTTGATTGAAAACTAAATAGAGGTCTGGGGCTGTAGCTCTGTGATAGAGAGCTTGCCTCCTATGTATGAGGCATGGGTTTGATCCTCAGCACCACATAAAAAAATAATAAATATATTTTAAAAAATAATATAGCTTTTTAAAATTAGGTAAGTAATAGTTATTACATACTTATTCTTAGTTACATTAAATCAGGGTTGCAGTTTTAACTTCCCTTTCAAGCAAAAGAATGATTAATGGTGAAAATTTTTTTCTGTTTGTTTGTTTGTTTTTTGCTTAAGCTGAAAGGGAGCCACTTCTAAGTGTTCATCTGCCACTTTGATTTCAGGGAAAGTGCCCCCATAGAAATACTGTCAAGAATAGTGATGTTCATGGTGGTTGCTATGTAAATGCTTCTTGAATCAATGGATTAACTTCTGTCATAATTTGATAAGTGGATTGGCTGTGGAGGATTCATATTTCAGAATCCATTGAAAATTGTGATTGATTTTGAAAGTTGATTTTTTTAAAAATGCAAAATATAATGACCATACATGATGAAAAGAATAAATCTAAAAATATAAATAATTTTAGTTGATGATAAATTGACCAAGCACCCTGCATTTGTTATTCTTTTCTGATGTGAAATCTTAAAATTATGAAAAGTTGATATTGAGGTAGTAAGTACCTAAAAATATTTTAATTTTCAAGTTCTTATTATTAAATAAATTTTATTTTTTAAATTTGTATATGGAGAAAAACCTTTATTTGTTGATTTATTTTTATATGGTGCTGAGGATCAGACCCAGTGCCTCACATGTTCAAGGTAAGCACTCTGTAGCTGAGCCACAATCCCCGCCCCTATTAAATGATTTTAAAAATAAAAATGGGGAACATTGTTAAGCCTAGATGATGTGGGTGAGGAGAATGCTGTCCACCTCTGACCTTGTCCAGCACTGTGCGTTTAGGCTGTGTTACAGAGTGGTGTCAGGAGCTGGCTATGCTCAGTGCATCCTTAGCACTGCATGAGGCTTGGTAATGTAATGTTAGCTAAATTAAAAGATGAGTGAAATCTATCATTCTTGATCCCCAAACCGAATTAAGTGGGGACTTTAGGTTATTAAGTCACAATGGTTTCACCCGTAGGTATGGGATGAGTGCCTTATAAAGAGCTGGTGGGGACTACTCCCTGGGCCCTTTCCCTTCCAACTCTGTAGGAGGCCACATTGTACTGAGGAACTGGACTTCATCAGGGACTGAGTCTGCTAGCCCTCTGTTTTTGGGCTACAAAATAAACACAGTACTTTTTATAAGTAACAGCAATAAGCATGTCTTTGTCACTGTATTGGTTTTTTACTTTGTCACTGTATTGGTTGCTATTATTAAAATGACTTAAAATCAGTGGCTTAAAGATACAATTATTAGCTTTTAACTTACACAGGTCTAATGCCTGGGTCAATGTAGATGAATTCTGTGTAGATGTCAACAGGGCTGGTTGTTTTGTGTGTTTATTTTTAGTACAGGGCTTGAACCCTGGAGTTCTTAACTACTTAGCCACACCACAGCACCTTTTTGTTTTTCATTTGAGACAGGGTCTCACTAAATTGTTCAGGGCCTTACTAATTTACTGAGGATGGCTTTGAACTCTGTATCCTCCTGCCTCAGCCTTCTGTACTGCTGGGATTACATGCATGTACCACTGTGCCTAGATTATTTGTTTTACTGAAGACTCTGAAGAATTATTTTCCAAGCTGTATCATGAATGCCCTATGAAACTTCCCGAGGTTCACTGGTTTACTGGAAGAGATTATAGGTCTCAATTTATGGTCATCCCTATGGCTGTGTTTTAGTGCAGCTCAGGGTGAAAAAGCAAAGTTAGTAAAGGCAAAAAGCTTTTGGGGCAGGGGCCTAAGATCAGAAAAAGTCTGATACATCTCTTCCCTTGCAGGCAGTCACACTGGAGGTACTTTATTCCTCCAGAATTAGGTGATAAACCAATGAACTGTGACCCTCCAGGGAAACTCATTAATGTTTTTATTGGGGGTGATGAGTCACTTTGGCCACCTCTGCCTCATACTTTCCAAAATGGATTCTCATAAGGAAAGCAGGTGTTGAGTGTCAATCTCTCTGTTTGTACAAACTATTCAGGACCAGTCAGACACTTTCATCCTCCAGGGCTGAGGGAGTGAATTCAGATGTCAACCTACAGACCTGCTTTACCACCCCTCCTACACCACTAAATTGGGTGACTGGACTAACGTCACACCTTGTGGTTGTAGGTCTAATGGCTGTCAGTGAGGTGGCACGTCTCTCAGCCCTTAGATATTTCCCCTTATGCCTTCTCCTATCCCAGTGGCCCCTCCACAAATGACTAGTGAAGAGCCTTCCATGATACAGATCATGGTGTCTTCTCCTGCTGCATCTCCTTGTCTTCTGCTAACAGCTAGAAATAATTTTCTGCTTTAAGGGCTCGAGGGCTTAGGCTGAATCATCATGGTCATCCAGGGTCACCTACCTAACCTCAGTCAAGTGTAAAACCTACTCCCCACTTTTTTTTTTCAGTTGTCTTATATTCACATTTTCCACACATTAGGAAATGGACATCTGTGGGGCCTTTCTGCATGCTATGCCATATTTACACATCCTGAATGTTGTTTTATCCCTGTCTTTCATTTGCTTCCTACCTGCAATGACCTGCATGGCCTAACCCTAGAAACCAGCAAGCAATGATGGAGGATTGAGAAAGACACACAAACACTTATAGAGAGAAAACTGGGACCTGATAGGACACTACCTCTAATGGGGGAACAGTGACCCCGAGATAGCTCAGCAAATTATTATATAGGGTTTCAGAATCAGTTAGTGGTCACTGTTGTTTGTGCACTGAAAAGTTACAGAACTAGAAACATGTTTGTAGCTATTCTACTTTTTAAATGCTATGAACATCCTATTATTATCCTGCTGCACCTAGGAAGCCCATTGTCCACAGTTTCTGCAAAGCAGGCAAGCATGAAGTTTGTGGCACTTGAAAGACATTGTGTTTATTTTGTGCTCAAAATTCTCTATTCCCTGCAGCTTATGTCTGGGCTCAGAGTCAAAACTGTTATTGTCCTGTACCTTTGCACAGAACTTCCTCAGGCAAGGAATTACCAATGCTTTAGGGCAATCATATCCTGTACCTTTGCACACAAAGTTCCCAGGGCAAAGCACAGCCACAGCTCTGAGGCAAAGAACATGATCCAAGTAATTGCTCTTCATCTACAAAACAAACATTTTCTGCTGGACCTTATGATACTTACAAGTGTTGTATAAAAATAATCTCACAATGATATCAGAGCACCTGATCAGGGTTTGTGAGGTTGAGTCATCCCTGTGACTGGTTGCTGGTCACTGGTTCAAAGCCTTGTTGTCCTAACCTGAATCCCAGGAGGGTACTGTGTATTTAATTGCTCTCTAGGGTGTGGACTTTCGTATATTTTAGAATAACCAAATAAATGCTTATTCTACAGCTTCATTGTATTTTGGATACTCTTCTTGGCCTGTTTTTTTCCTGGTTCTATTTATACTCTGTGCTAACTTTATCTAATACTGTGTGCCAATTATCATTAAAAAAAAAACTATTAAAAAGATGTATTATAACTCCCTCTCCTTACTGGAAAGGGGCACTGTTAATGGCCTTTATTCCTTTCTGTCACTGGGGAAACTGTTCCTATGTTTTACTATATGTTTGCCTTTGGAATATTAATTGGTACATGAAACACAATATATGAACAAAACCAGTATAGGCACAATAATTCTAAACTGACACTTGGTTGGTCACAATCTGCAGGTAAAAGGATTGGGCCTGTAGGACTCTTTTGAAAGGGACATTTTTTGTAAAGCATATTTTCTTATTGGTGTTCTGTTGCACATTGATATTCTTTTCTTGAGGAGTGACTTCTTCAATAGCTAAACCACCTTTATATCTGAAAACAATTATATTGAAAAGATATTCAAACTTGTAAAATCTATTCCAAAAGGAAGAGGAATTTTTTTTTGTCAGAAAAATTTAGGAATGTGTTTCAAGTTTAGGAAAGACTTTACCTTCTCATATCAGGGGTTAAAGTATGTCTTAGAAAGTTTAATCTCTTTTGATGTGTAGAGTAAATGTTCTCATTCAATATGTTGTTGAAGAAGCCGATCAACTGTTTCGACAAAGTCAGATAAATGATTATAGCAGGGATAACACATTTCCTTAAAGATATATTTTCTTATTTTATTTTTTTAAACTAGTAACTTGGTTTAAGAACTTGCCTTATTTCATTGTGCTTTGTTTTATTGCATTTTGCAACTTTGCAGAAATTCCTTTTTTTAACAAAGTGAAAGTTTCCAGCAACCCTGTGCTGAATAATTGTGTAAGTAACATTTTTTCAACAATGAGTGCTTTCTTCCTATGTTTGTATTATGTTTCAGTATTTCATGCAGTATAAAGATTTTTTTTTATTATGATTCTACATGTAACAATAATCTGTGATCTTGGTGTTACTGTAATTGTTTTAGGGCAACACTGAACTGCATTTATGAGATGGTGAGATTAGTAAGTGTGATATATATTCTGATTCTACATCAAGGTGTTGCTCATCTTACTTTCTTCTTGGGCCTTCTTATTCTCTGAGACAGAAACATGTTTAAATTAAGTGATAATAATTCTGGTTAGGGTATTAGCAATAAATTTTACTTATTGGAAACTTACTGTGTACCAGATACTTGTAAATTGTTTTACAAATCTTATTCTCATTTTCCAAATAAAATATGGCATCATTTGTCTACAAAAATTAGGGCACTTAGTGATTGTACAATGGTTTCTAAGTGTTTAAGTGAAAGAAGAATTGATTTGTGTCTCATATTGTAATCAAAAGGTAGAAATACTTAAGTTGAGTGAAGAAGGAATGTAAACCTAGAGAGGATAATTCAATGCCTAGATTAAAAAAAAAAAAAAAAAGACTGACTCCCTTTATGAAGTCCAATGCAGGAGTAATTTTAAATTAAAAGTCCATTTTTATTTACCATTCCAAAAATCTCTAGAAGAGAAAGGCCCTAGGTAACCAAGGAGCCCACTGCTCAGTAGGTGGTCCACAGACCAGCAGTTTCACCTGAGATATTGATAGAAATATGGAATCTCAACTCATACTCTCATATGGCTAGGCAGTCACTTCTCCTGTCTAGCTATGAAAGTCCTGCAAAGTTTCTTATTCCAGTAGAAAGCTGTCTGAACTGAAAACCTGTTGTGTAGTGTAGCTTCCTTTATCAATCGTCTTGGCTAGATCTTCTTAGTAACTTGCTCTAGCTTTACATTAGCATTTGCTGTATCTAGCATCAGAATCTGGATTCTGAATTAACCATGGGATTCAAGTACAAGTTAGACTATGAGAAACACTGACCAAAACAAACTAATTTCATCTGTGGGAAGGATTGCACTGTTCCACCTCGATCCTAGGGGACTGTGCCATCAGCTTAAGGAAGTGGCTCATTCTATGTATGTGTTAGTGAAAGTGGAAGATACTCTCTGCAACTGGACTTTAAGACTATCGCTTTCAAGAGTCACTGACCTAGTAAAGCAAAGCCCACTGGATAATTGCTTATCCAGTGAGATTATAATTGCTTTTATCAATAAATAACAAAGAAATGGCTTAGATTTTTCCCTGTCTTTCAGAACTATAACATTTTCTGAATATCAAATTTTATATTAAGCATGGCTTTCCTCTTTCCATTAAAGCCTCATCAGAACTCTAGTTTAGAAGGTTATATCCCTGTGAATTTAGAATGAGAGCTATGATTCACAATATACTGACAACTTTCAGTTTATGTAGGGATTTTTCTTCTGCACAGGTTGTATGTAAAAAAAATCATTCTTTGAAAAGACTGCTAAAAAATATAGTTAAAAAAAATCAGAAATTATTGTAAATATTTATATGTTCTAGTATAAATAATTCTATTAATAGATTTCTTTTGTATTGAAAAAATAAGAGATCCTTAGATAAAAATAAAATATAAATAGCAAACAATTTGAAATATTCTTTAGGGAATAAATCCCATCCTGGAAAAACAAATAGGAAAAGTGGACTAATTTATGAAGCTAATTAATATTGTATTGAAGAAGATGTGACAGTTTTCTAAAAGACCTCAAGGGTGACTCCAAAAATTTAGAATAGAAGAAATGACAGGGGAATATGTAAGCATGAGGGGTAAAATGACTGCTTCTCTTGTATCTGCAGGGCTTTATGTATTAAGAGAAAAAGAGTCTGGTGCTCTCTGTTAAATGTAGATTGTAGGTACATGAAAAGCTGTTATTTGTGGTGTTTTAAAATATTTATGTGGAGGCCTGGTTCAGTGGCACATGCCTGTAATACCAGCATCTCAAGAGGCTAAGACAGGAGGATCACAAGTTCAAAACCAACCTCAGAAACAGCAAGGTGCTGAGCAACTCAGTGAGAACATGGCTCTAAATAAAATACAAAATAAGGCTGGCTCAGTAGTCAAGTGCCCTTGAGTTCAATCACTGGTACCAAATAATTGCATAATTAAAAAAGATAATAAAGAATGTTGGTTTCATGTTTAAAGAAGCATGGATACTAGAACAATAAGAAGATCATATGACACAAGTGAAATCAAAATAAGGAGGATAATAAAGGTGTCAAGTCAAAATATGAATAAATGAGAATCACAGATAAAAAAAAATGTTTCGAGATCCAAGATGGCAGATTAGAGGAGAACTCCTTAAGTGACCCCGAGTTGGTGGACAGACACTCCCCCTCATAGGAGCCTTCATCCATGAATTTAAATTTCATAGATCCTGTAACAGGATTATAAACAGGGGCTGGTCAAAAATGTAGTCCAGAATGCGAGAAACTTTAAGTTGCTCCATGCGCAGAAACCAGCCAGAGGAATTGAACACTGCCAGTAGAATTGAACACTGCGGAGTGCTGGCAGCTTAGAGACACAGTTTGGGATCCTTTGGAGATAGACTGTGCCAGACTGTGACTCGCATCTCCATGGGGCATCAGACTGAGGACTGAAATTTGGACTTAGTGGAGAAACAACACAGTTTCCTCCCCCTCACCGGACACCTCGGCACGGAAATGGGCGCTCACCATCTAGGAAATTCTACCTCATCAGCCTAGGGCAGATCTCAGGGACAGCAAGATTAGCGACAGATCAATGGTGATGACTTGGTGAGTGCCCAACAAACAGCGTTCAGCTGAT
Source organism: Marmota marmota marmota (assembly GCF_001458135.2). Taxonomy (NCBI): domain Eukaryota; kingdom Metazoa; phylum Chordata; class Mammalia; order Rodentia; family Sciuridae; genus Marmota; species Marmota marmota. Next base: position 47,454,688 of record NW_026000057.1, on the reverse strand, counting down.
TGCCAGCATGGAGTGACCAGGGCACCACACACCTAGAGTGAACCCAGGGCTGTGGAGAGGAGCCCCAGTGACTGGGGCCTGGTGAGCAGGAGGAGTGAGGGAGATAGAGACCGGAGCAACCCAAAGAGACCAGGATTGGAGAGGTGCCCTGCAGAGGAGGGAGAGCTACCCCACACAGATTGCTTCCTACATCCTGAGGGCAGAGACACAACCTGGAATGCACAATGCCATCTACTGGTAAAGAAGAAAACAGAACTCTAAGAGTGCATTTTTTTTTCTTTCTTTCACGTTCTTCTTTTTTTTCTTTTTACATTTTTCCCCTTCTTTTCCCCTCCCAACCTCTCAAGTGTTACTATTTCAACTACGCATAATTTATTAATGCAAATAGGTGAATGTTTATATGCTTCTTATAGTCCTCCTAAGTATTTAGCTACCCACAAAGACTCCTGTCTATTCTCCTGTTAATAACCCCCTTCATTAGCACTCTCCTCCAAAATAGCTAAGATATATTAACCCCCATATTCTCACATCTTTCCTCCTAAACACAAAGTCCTATGTCCAACCCTCAGTTCTCTATTTGCCACCAAAACTTGTATGCCTTTTATGAAGCTAATGAATTTACTTTAAATTAAAATTGAACCAACATCTCTAGACATTATCTCCCATCACAAAGGAGAGACCTCAGAGCTATACAAAAACAACACAAATTTATAGGAGTAAATAATAATATAGCAGTCACCTAGAGCTGAAAAGAAACATGAGCATCATGAAAAAAAAAGGGAAAAAAGGAACACAAATAGTGCAGGACAACTTAACAATAGAGGAGTTGTTAGCTGCAGCAGAAAAAAATGTCAGATAAAGATTTCAAGTTATACATGCTTCAGTTGATCTGGAGTCTCAAGGAAGACCTTAGACAGGAAATGCAGACAATGAAAGATCACTTTCACAATGAATTATATAAGCAAATCCAAGAAACAAAAGATCAACTCTACAGGGATATAGAGGTTATAAAAAAAAAAAAACCAGAAATCCTGGAAATGAAGGAAATTATAAACCAAATTAAAAACTCAAATGAGAGTATCACCAGTAGAGTAGACCAATTAGAAGTCAGAACATCAGACAACGAAGACAAAACGAAAGGAATGAGCAAACTGTTCAATGAAACAATTTTAGAAAACTTTCCAGACATGAAGAATGAAACGGAAATCCAAATCCTAGAAGCCCACAGGACACCAAATGTACAAAACCACAAAAGACCCACACCAAGACACATTATAATGAACATGTCCAAAATACAGAACAAGGCGAGAATCTTAAAAGCTACAAGAGAGAGGAGGCAGATTACATTTAGGGGTAAACCAATTAGGTTAATGACTGATTTTCATCACAGATGCTGAAAGCTATAAGATAGTGGAACAATGTATTTCAAATGCTGAAAGATAATGGGTGCCAACCAAGAATCTTGTATCCAGCAAAATTCAGCTTCAGATTTGACAATGAAATAAAAAGCTTCCACAATAAACAAAAGTTAAAAGAATTTGCAGCTAGAAAACCGGCTCTGCAAAGCATCTTGGGAAAACATTACCCAAAGAGGAAATGAAAAACAACAAAAATCAACATTGGGAAATAGTACAGTAAGAAGAAAAACTAATCAAAAAGGAAAAAAAAATTAAGTTAAATAACAAAAATAAACAAACATGACTGGAAGTACAAACCATATCTCAGTAGTAACCCTAAATATTAATGGCGTAAACTCACCAATAAAAAGACATAGGCTAGTAGACTGGATTTAAAAAAAGATCCAACCATATGCTGCCTACAGGAGACTCATCTGATAGGAAAAGACATATACAGACTGAAGGTGAAAGGTTGGGAAACATCATACCACCCACATGGACCTCAGAAGCAAGCACAGGTGTCCATATTCATATCAAATAAAATAAACTTCAAGCCAAAGATAATCAAAAGAGATAAAGAAGGACACTACATACTGCTCAAGGAAACCATTCACCAACAAGACATAGCAATTATTAATATATATGCCCCAAACAATGGTGCAGCCATGTTCATCAAACAAACTCTTCTCAAGTTCAAGAGACAAATAGACCACAACACAATAATCATGGGTGACTTTAACACACCTCTCTCACCACTGAACAGATCTTCCAAACAAAAGTTGAATAAAGAAACTATAGATCTCAATAACACATTAATAACTTAAACTTAATTGACATATACAGAATATATCAACCAAAATTAAGTGGATATACTTTTTCCTCAGCAGTACATGGATCCTTCACAAAAATAGACCATATATTATGCCATAGGACAACTCTTCGCAAATATAAAGGAGTAGAGATATTACCATGCATTTTATTCGATCATGATGGAATGAAATTGAAAATCAATGATAAAATAAGGAATAAAAATTCCTACATCACTTGGAGAATGAACAATATGCTGACTGAATAAACAATGGATTACAGAAGACATCAAGGAGAAAATTAAAAAATTCTTAGAGAAAAATGGAAACACAGGCACAACATATCAAAATCTATGAAACACTTTGAAAGCAGTACTAAGAGGAAAATTCATTGCATGGAGTTCATTCTTCAAAAAAAGAAAAATCCAACAAATAAATTATCTCATGCTACATCTCAAAGCCCTAGAACAAGAAGAGCAAATCAACAGCAAATGCAGTAGAAGGTAAGAAATAACTAAAATCAGAGCTGAAATCAATGAAATTGGAAGAAAACAAACAATTGAAAAAATTGACAAAACTAAAAATTGGTTCATTGAAAAAATAAATAAGATTGACAGACCCTTCGCCAAGATAATGAGGAGAAAAAGAGAGAGAACCCAAATTACTATCATATGGGATGAAAAAGGCAATATTACAACAGACACTACAGAAATACAGAAGATAATTAGAAATTAATTTGAAAACTTATATTACTATAAAATAGAAGATAGTGAAGGCATTCATAAATTCCTTAAGTCATTAGATCTGCCTAGATTGAGTCAGGAAGATATACACAATTTAAACAGACCAATATCATGTGAGGAAATAGAAGAAGAAATCAAAAGATTACTAACCAAGAAAAGCCCATGACCAGACGGATATACAGCAGAGTTTTACAAGACCTTTAAAGAAGAACTAATACCAATACTCTTCAATCTATTTCAAGAAATAGAAAAAGAGGGAGTACTTCTAAATTCATTCTATGAGGCCAATATTACTGTGATTCCAAAACCAGACAAAGACACTTCAAAGAAAGAAAATTTCAGACCAATATCTCTAATGAATACAGATGCAAAAATCCTCAATAAAATTTTGGCAAATTGGATAAAAACATATCAAAAAGATCATGCACCATGATCATGTGGGTTTCATCCCTGGGATGCAAGGCTGGTTCAACATATGGAAATCAATAAATGTAATTCACCACATCAATAGACTTAAAGATAAGAACAATATGATCATCTCGATAGGTGCAGAAAAAGCATTCGCCCTTTATGTTTAAACCTTTATGTTTAAAACACTAGAAAAACTAGGGATAACAGAAACTTACCTCAACATTGTAAAAGCTATCTGTGCTAAGCCTCAGGCCAGCATCATTCTAAATGGAGAAAAATTGAAGGCATTCCCCCTAAAATCTGGAACAAGACAGGGATGACCTTCACTTCTATTCAACATAGTTCTCGAAACACTGGCCAGAGCAATTAGACAGACAAAATAAATTAAAGGCATAAATTTAGGAAAAGAAGAACTTAAATTAGCACTATTTGATGATGACATGATCCTATACCTATCAGAACCAAGAGGTTCTACCAAGAAATTTCTAGAACTAGTAAATGAATTCAGCAAAGTGGCAGGATATAAAATCAACACGCACAAATCAAAGCCATTCCTGAATATCAGTGACAAATCCTCTGAAACGACAATGAGGACAACTACCCCATTCACAATATCCTCAAAAAAAAAACTTGGGAATCAACATAACAAAAGAGGTGAAAGATCTATAAAATGAAAACTACAGAATGTTAAAGAGAGAAATAGAAGAAGACCTTAGAATATGGAAAGATGTATATCCTTGCTCATGGATAGCCAGAATTAATATTATTAAAATGGCTATATTACCAAAAGCACTTTACAGATTCAATGCAATTCCAATCAAAATTCCAATGGCATTCCTTGCAGAAACAGAAAAGGCAATCATGAAATTCATCTGGAAAAATAAGAGATCCAGAATAGCTAAAGCAATTCAACATAGGAAGAGTGAAACAGGTGGTATCGCCATACCAGATTTTAAACTATACTACAGAGCAATAGTAACAAAAACAGCATGGTACTGGCACCAAAACAGGCGGGTAGACCAATGGTACAGAATAGAGGACACAGAGACCAATCCAAAAAATTACAACTTTCTTATATTTGATAAAGGGGCTAAAAGCATGCAATGGAGGAAGGATAGCATCTTCAACAAATGGTGCTGGGAAAACTGGAAATCCATATGCAACAAAATGAAACTGAATCCCTTTCTCTCACCTTGCACAAAAGTTAACTCAAAATGGATCAAGGAGCTAGGAATCAAACCAGAAACTCTGTGTTTAATCGAAGAAAATGTTGGCCCTAATCTCCATCACGTGGGGTCGGGCTCCAAATTCCTTAATAGGACACCTATAGCACAAGAGTTAAAACCAAGAATCAACAAATGGAATGAATTCAAACTAAAAAGTTTTTTCTCAGCAAGAGAAATAATATGTGAGGTAAATAGGAAGCCTACATCCTGGGAACAAATTTTTACCCCTCACACTTCAGATAGAGCTCTAATATCTAGGGTATACAAAGAACTCAAAAAGTTAAACAATAAAAAAACAAATAACCCAATCAACAAATGGCCAAGGACCTGAACAGACACTTCTCAGAAGAAGATATATATGAAAAAAATGTGCACCATCACTAGCAATCAGAGAAATGCAAATTAAAACTACTCTAAGTTACCATCTCACTCCAGTAAGAATGACAGCCATTATGAAGTCAAACAATAAGTGCTGTGGAGGATACAGGGGAATAGGTACACTCATACATTGCTGTTGGGACTGCAAAATTGGTGCAGCCAATTTGGAAAGCAGTATGGAGATTCCTTGGAAAACTGGGAATGGAACCACCATTTGACCCAGCTATTCCTCTTCTCAGACTATACTCAAAAGACCTAAAAATGGCATACTACAGGGACATAGCAACATCAATGTTTATAGCAGCAAACTTCACAACAGCTAGACTGTGGAGCCAACCTAAATACCCTTCAATGGATGAGTGGATTTAAAAATTGTGGCATTTATACACAATGGAATATTACTCAGCACTAAAAAATAACAAGCTCATGGCATTTGCAGGGAAATGGATGGTATTAGAGCAGATTATGCTAAGTGAAGTTAGCCAATCCCCAAAAGACAAATGCCAAATGTTTTCTCTGTTACAAGGTTATTGACTCATAGTGGAGTAGGGAGGGAACACANAAAAAAAAAAAAAAACAAATGTCAAATGTCTTCTCTGATATAAGGGAGGTGACTGAAAATGGAATAGGGAGAAAGAGCATGAGAAGAAAATTACTTCTAGATAGGGAAGAGAGGTGGAAGGGAAAGGGAGGGAGAAGGGATATTGCATGGAAGAAGGAAGGAGACCCCCTTCGTTATACAGAATACAGGTATGAGGATGTGAGGGGAAAAAAAGAAGTGGGTTACATTAGATTGGGTAGAGAGAAGTGATGGGAGGGGAGGGGAGGGGAAGGGGTGAATGGAAGGACAGCAGAATAAAATAGACATTATTATTGCTATGGGTATATACGTGACTGCATGACCAATGTAACTCTGCGACCTGTACACTCAGAAAAATGAGAAATTATATCTCATCTGATTCAAATGTATGATATGTCAAGATCATTGTACTGTCATGTGTAACCAATTAAAACAAAACAAAATAAAAAATAAAATAAAACCTCAAAAAAAACTAAAAAAGCAAAATAAAAGAAAAACAAATGTTTCTCCTTTGGGAACAGGAGGAGGGAAAATTCGCTTGACAGATTGTTCAGTTATTTATGCAATTTATTTCAGGTCTAGGTGTATCACCATAACACATCCCTGTTTCTAATTTTAATGCTAATGAACAGATGACCCAAACAGAGCCATGTTCCACATCATCCAGGAAGTTGCACAGAAGGTTCTCCAAGGTCTCCAGAGTCTGGTCTGACTGTCAGAGACCTGTCTTAGGTCCATGTTCTCCAGTTCCAAGTACAGCTCCAAGACTGCCTGGTCTCTTACAGATCAGCAGCAACACTTCAACTGTTCTATACAGCCATTTTTATGTACTTTAATTCATCTGCTTCCTACCATGTGCCTTACCACATTGGAAGTCCTTGATCCCTTGCAGGATTAGCTTTGTTCCTCAGACAGTCTTCTTGATGGCACATACCGTGGTGGACTGCAGTTGCCTTGTCCATATGGTTTCTTCCCCTGGACTCTGATAACTATTTGAACTGGGATCAAGCTTCTTAGGGGGTCAGGTCCATTATAGTTTCTCAATACAGTTTTGTTGCATTGAATTAAGAAAAAGACCTCAATCCAGACAGGTAGTTTAGGAAAACCCAAAGCTTGCCAATCACATGGTCCTGTGTCTGGGATTTGAGTGCCAGATGCAAAAATATCAAGATATTTAGCCCCCCTCCCCCTCCTCCTCCTCCTCCTCCTCATCTTGCTATTGCCATTATTCTTTCTTTTTGTTTTAATTAGTTATACATGACAATAGAATGCATTTTGACACATTGTCCACAAATTGAGCACACCTTCTTCTTCCTCTGGCAGAGTCACATGATATTTCATTGGACTTCTAGAGATTTAGGATTTTTTCCCCACAAAACTGGACAAAATAGAATGAAACTAAGAGAGGTGTTCCCATTTACACTGGATGATGGGTGTCAGTGACAATAGAGATAAATGCTGGACTCAATTTAAAAATTCACAAAGCTGAAAAGGTTAAAGAAAGTGAATGGCCCTCTGATCTGCAACCACCCAATAACAGATAACTCTCCAGGGCCCATTGATTCTTTAGCACCAACCTCCCATGATGAATTCCTGCTCTGGGAAGATCTGTTCTTCCATCTACTACATTTCTCCCCAGTACATTAAACTGCTCAAAAGCCCTTCCCTTTGCACAAAAATGGCTTAGATGTTCCCTTTTCTACTCCTAGGACTTTTTATTTTTATTTCTTGCATTATACTCTTTCACTCTGTTCACCTTTTGATTATTTAACATAAATTCTGAAGTCTGAGGCTATAGTGTGTTTATTTTCTGTATCCATGGTACCTGCTCCATTGCTTTGCAAATGTAATCATTTTTTCTCATTTGAACTGTGTTTTCAGGTGTGGGGTGAGGAGAGGGATAAAATAATGGCATGTGCAAGTAAATGGATGTAGTTGGAGAAGATAATGCTAAGTGAAGTTAGCCAATCCCCAAAAGACAAATGCCAAATGTTTTCTCTGTTACAAGGTTATTGACTCATAGTGGAGTAGGGAGGGAACACATGGAAAAAAGAGACAAACTCTAGATAGGGCAGAGTGGTGGGAGGGGATGAGAGGGGTGGGGGTTAGCAATGATGGCTGAATGTGATGGACATCATTACCCAAAGTACATGTATGAAGGCATGAATTGGTGTGAACATACTTTATATACAGATATATTAAAAATTGTGCTCTTTATGAGTAATAAGAATTGTAATGCATTCTGCTGTCATGTATTTAAAAAAATTAAAAAGAGAAAATTTAAATATGTAATAAGATAGGTAACAAATCTCAAGACATTACAAACTACAGCTTTGCTTTTTATATAATGAAAAGGTTGCTAAAGTAGTATTACTAGAGACATAAAGAAATTAAGATATGAGTTTTAAACAACATGAATGGAGGATGGCAGACTCACAGGAGAGAGTGTTAAAATTAGGATTATAAAAATTCATTCAGGAGAACAGGAAATTGAGGGTTTTTTCATTTTAAACAAGACAATGAGTGATGGGAAAATTAAATGTTTAACAAAAATGGTGCTCAACATGCACAAATGTGACAACTAGAAAAAAGTATGAACTTATTTCCAGTTTTGAACATCTGTACATTGCTATTCAATTAAATACTGGGTTTTGAAATGATTAAAGAGAAAAAACAGAAAGAACACTAAAGAACTTTTTGTCTTTCAAATCCTATAGAAAAATTAATTGTAGCTATAAATCAAAATTACAATAATAACTGTTCTTAAATTTATCCATATCCAATTTATTCATAGCCCAAATGTGCCAGAGCAGTGGGGTACGTTGCAAACAGACCAAAAAAGTCACTGAGGATAGTATGGGAGTCATGTGGTTCATTGGACAAAGCGTGTGAGAAATCAGTGACTGCTTCAAGAAGAGTTCAGTTCTAACAGACTGAAAACACTTCTGCCTCTCACAGTGCTTTGACAGCTAATGGTTCTTCTCTCTCAGAGTTTTGTTCATTGGTGGCTGGCTGGACAAGTGGTATATATCCTTTCCACAAATCTGTCTGTTCTATGTCTATCCCCACTCAGAGAAGGGTTTTGTTTGTGAGGCTGTAGAAGCAATGGCATCACCAGCATTAGCAGGCTTAGCCTGACTAGCATCCAAAGGAACAGCTATCCTAATTTACTTGCAAGAAAATAGCTTTCTACAGATAGCACTGGAGTGCTGCAGTTCCCATTGTGCATAAGAGTAAGCCAGTGTTCTTTGAGATAGTATGCATCCAAACTTTCTAGTTCAGTCTTGCTTTCATTATTCCCTTAACCAGGTGAGGTATTTTGGGAACAGAGAGGGGACATTCAGGAACATAATGTATCATTAAACCTCTTTGCTTTAGGGACATTGCACCCTGTAGAGAACTTGATACTCTTGTATGTCTTTGAGTTACTTTCTAGTATCCTTTCATTTCAACTTGAAGAACTCTGTTCAGCACTTTTTGTAGGGCAGGTATAATGATAATGGTCTCTTTCAGCCATTGTTTATGTGATAGGATGATGCAGATTAATTGCAAGTTCAAGTTTATCCTGGCCAGCTTAGTGACATCTGAGTCAAAATAAAATTCCAAAAGGACTTGGCATGTAGTTCAGTGGTAGAATACTTACCTAGCATGAATGAGGACCTGTGTTTTAACCTCAGCACGTCAAAAGAAAGAAAGAAAAGAAAAACATTTTGTTTTCTAGTAAGTCAAAACCATATGATTTCAGGAGCTTTGTTTTGTTCTTTTGAATAGACAAGTTTTATTGTTTCTTTGTATGTCTTATGATCTCTTATTGATAATTGAACATTAAAGAAAATAGCCACCACAGTAGTTCCATGAATGACTAGCCCTCACTAGCCAGTCTGCTTGAAGGCTTGTGCCTTCTGAGAATTCTTGTGCAATAACTTCCCTACCTCTTTGTCCCTCTTGCTTCCTTCACATGCCTGTGTGTCATCTTAGGGCCTGCATGTGCCTTTTTTTCCTAAATTCTCCTTATTTGCAGCTGCTTCCACCTTGTTTGTATTTCTCTGAGTCTAACTATTCTTTTTCTAGGGACCTTGATGTGATAAGATAGGTAACAAATCTCAAGACATTACAAATTACAGCTTTGCTTTTGATATAATGAGAAGGTTGCTATTTTAAGTAGTATTACTAGAGACATATGGAAATTATGAGTTTTAAACAACCATGAGTGGAGGCTCACAAATATTCATACTCCTCAGTCAGTGGTCTTCTACCTTAGGCATCTGTAATTTCTATTAGAATGGTTTTCATGAATTTTACCTATTACTTCCCATGGTTTCTCCTATTCTGAGCTATTTCTGGTTTGGTGCTTCAGAGACAAATTCCTCAGGCAGACTTGTAAATCATTCTTCTCTGCTGTCTCTGGGTTGTGGAAGTAACTGAGGATCCAGCTGCTGCTTTCCCCAAACTGCAAGATAGGGCAGGGGCAATATAAATGTCAATAATTTCTTATAATTTTAAATTCAGCTGCTTTTTGAATTTTCTTTTCTCTCCTGTGAAGTTATTTTAGTGTTTCTAGTTGTTCAATGTTTCTGTGAGAGATGAAGGGCCTGGATTTCACTTGTCCAACAACTTATTGCCATTATTCTCCTTTATTTTTAAAATCATAGTTTTAGTAGCAAATCTGTTGCAAAAAAATGCACTGCATATATTTTAGTATTCTATATTTTTATTTGCCTGGAAACAAACATATAGATTCCAGTCACTGCTGAATGAAAAGCATCTTTGCTTTGTCCACCTATCATGTGCAAGAAGGCTTTTTGGCTTGCACTGTACAGAGAATGAGTAGGCTGTGCTTAACTGTACATGCTTCCTCCAGAGAAGCTCTGCTCCTCCCATTGAGGGATGGCTCAGTCCCTCCAGACACTGCTGGAGACAGAACATGTTGCCACGTAAGAATTCAAGGACACTGAAGATGCTCACAGTTACCCAGCCCTGAAACCCTCCTCTTCCTCAGTTCTTCCCAATCTGTGCCCGTCTTTGTGACCTACACTTAACTATTTTTTGTCTGACTTTCCCAAGGGGCATGTGGTCTCAACATTCACTCAGGGTTAAGGGAGGCCACTTCACAGACTCACTAAATAATACATATCTTTTTTTATCATTTAATTATTTATTTTATTTTTTCAATTCCAGTATTGAGGGTGGACTCTAGGACACTAGTGATTCACCACTGAGTTACATCCCCAGCCCTTTATATTTTAAGTCAGTCTTGCTAAATTGCCCAGACTGACCATAAACTTGTAATTCTTCTACCATAGCTAAATGACTATTTCTGCAGGGTCATGTTCTTAAATACTACTTTTTTAAGTAGTATTACTTAAAATGGTATTATTTAAACTGGCCCTTCATCTTTCACAAGCCTCTGGCCTATGCTTCTGGCAACTATAAGTCATTAGGTTTGAGGGGTCCTGTTTGGAGTGTCTTCTCAGGGCTTGGTCCATATGTCTTCCAAGCAGAGACTTGGAGTAGGAAAGACAGTTTCTCCTGAGCTGGAAAGCCTGTCTTATCACCTAGACAGACTCTGCAGGGCTTAGGTGATGAACCCAGTCCACAGAGGAGGTGGAGAGCAGGCTAGCCTGCATCCTCCCCCAGAAGGAAGAGTGATTAACACCACTTTGATATAATTTTAGCTGTTTAGGAAAGAAGGTAACCCCAAAACACAAAATGTAATTGTGTTTGAGGAGCTAACCCAACTTGGAACTGCAACAGCTTCACAGAATTGTATTCCAAATAAAAGGGTCTCTGTTGCCACCCATTCTTAATTGTCATTATCTCATCTTCTGATACTATATTTAAAAGCAGTTTCCTATTCTCTTTTTATAAACAACCCCCTCCCCCCACCTTGCTCCCTGCAAGGCCCTCAGGATCTTTAGTCCTTACCTCCACTAGATATTTTCATGAGGACCAATACTACCTTTGTCCATCCAGCCTGAAAGACTCCCATGGCTCCACCTTGCCATGGGATACAGTTTCCATTTCTTGTTTTGGTATTCAAGAGTCCCTATAATATGTCCATAATCCACCTCCATGGACTCAACTTTCTCCTTTCTCTCTTTTTTAAATAACAGTGAAGTTTCATCCAGTGCCTGTTGCTCCCATAGTCACACCATCTCTTTCCATGTCTCAGTGTCCTGCAGAGATTCCCACTGCCTGAAATGTCCCCCTGCTTTCCAACTGTTTAAACTACACTTTACTAAAGTCCTAAGTCCTTTCATGGAGAAAGAAACAAGGCAGCCTCATCCTCTGTGGAGTGTTGCCTGACCTCACTGCAAAAGTCATCTGTTGCATTTCAGTCTCTGGTGCTGTGTTGTGTGTAACTTTTCACTTGCCTCATACATTAGCCATGGCATCCCAGAACCATGTTTCATAGCCCATTTCTGTACCCAGAGCATCTCCTCACTGGTCAGCCTTGTGAATGAAATACTGATTACATTTCTAGATGAAAGCTGCTTGTTTTTATAAAAGCAGTGGTTCGCTGTGTATAGAACATATTACAATTTAATTCTTAGACCACAATAGGGAGCAGTTGATACTCAATATTTCCTAGAATGAATTCACCAGATTGTTGTTGAAAGGAAAAGAATAGCTATGTTAACAGAATGATGTTTAATTCACAAAAGACTGAAAAGTGGTGATGAGATAAGTATATGATCAATACATCCAAGAAGTAAAATTGTGCAGCTCCTAAGAGTATTGTGAATCACTTACAACCTTTTTGACCAGGTTGGCATTTAAGCTGCACTGATAGTGTCTACATCACAGACAATTATGCCCGCAAAAGACATTTCTGGCAGTAATGGACCATGTGTATGATGGTGGTTCCATAGGATTATAAGGCAGCTGAAAAATTCCTATCACCTAATGATGTGGTAGCTGGAGTAGCACAATGCATTACTCACATATCAGTGGTGTTGCTGCTGTAAACAACCTACTGCGCTGACAGTCTTATAAAAATGTGGCACATACAAGTATGTAAAGAGTATAATGCTTAAGAATGATAATCACTATGTTACTGGATTATAGAATTACTATACTATACATTTTATCATTATATTAGTGTGTGCTTTTTGGTTTATATTTTAATAAGTTTACTATATAATGTGTTAAGTCAGCAGCAGCCTCATACAGCTCATGTTTACCATGTCTCTTGATTGCATGAAGTGGTGACATCAAACAATTGTCCTACATCATCTATTTTTGTAAATGCACTCTGTGAAGTCTGAACAATGATGGAATACTCTGTGAAACATTTCTCAGAACATGTTCCCATTATGTACTGATGCAGGACTGCGTTATTATACACCATAGTTTTATAGCTCATAAATGAGCTATAAAACTATGGTGTATAATAACACAGTTATGAGTTAGCTCAAGCTAACTCTATTCATAGTAATAGAAAAGGTGATAGATAGTTGGGTGGCATGTGCATAGTTTTAGTTTCATATTCACTTATGCTTGACTGAATATCTTTGACACCTCTTTTAATTCATGTTACAAAAAGTTATTCTGTATTTAGAAGAAGGTAGCAGAAAGATGTCTTCTTCTGCTTAAATTATTTGATGTGTCAATTCCTCATTTAGTGCATTTATTTATTTATTTATTTATTTATTTATTTTTGCACAGTAGGATTCCAGGAGCCATAAACTGAAGCTGATGATTATGAGCAACAAAGCAAATGTGGGATTATAAGTAAAGGTGGCAGAGAGAACATGAGCCGTGGGGAGCCAGTGCCCAGGAGACTGGCTTCCTGATAATTCAGTTGATATCTGGGAGTCAGAAAAATCTAGAAAGACTGTCTAGAAAAATATTTTCATTTTTTCAGTTTCTACCTTATTTTTCTTACAAAAATTAAAACCTTACTCCCATATTATTCAGCACAGATCCAAAACATACCCACCTTACTTTTGTGTAAATTAGGGAGGTGAACTGTTTTCTGTTAGCTGATAGTGAACTCAGCACTCTTCTGATGTTCCCAGGTGTCATCTCATCTCAAAGATGAGTGCTGTTTTCTGATGTGTCAGTTGATCTCTGGTGAGAATAAAGGATGCTGGAATGTAAGCTCCTCTAGGAAAACAGGTGTACCTGCTATGCTTGCCCTGGCCCTGTAGCCCAGTCATCACCTGCTCAGGCTGGTCACTCTGTGAATACCTGTGGAAGGGCACATGGATGTGAGACCCTAAACTCTGAGATGCCCCACCCATTTCAGCTAAAGCCTTCTGAAGATTTAAAAGCTTTTAAGACTTGGGAAAATTAAGATTTTAACATGATAATAGCTCCTCAGACACTATAGGGAAGAAATGAAGGGACATTTGGAGACAGAGTGACCATTTTCCTGTGTACAACAAATCATAAAACATGATTTGCCCAAGAATTATAGATTTTGTTAACCTGTATAATCGTTCCTTCCTTTTTTCCTTTCTTATTTTCTCTGTCTTCTTCCCTCTATTTCTTCTTTCTTTCTTTGTTTTTTGAAGTGACATAATAGCTCTTTTGAAATAAATTTAATTTTACTTTTATTGATATGTGAAAATATTGACAAGTACATACTTGTGACGTAGAGTGTAATATTTTCACACATGTATATACACTGTAAACAAGGTAATTACTAGGTGTGGTGGTACACATCTGCAATACCAGTGACTTGGGAGGCTGAGAGATAAAGACAGCAAATTCAAAGTTAACCTCAGCAATTTAGTGTGGCCCTAAGCAACTTAGCAAGACTTAAAGACAACCATCCTCTTTTTTTTGTAATCTTGTCTCAAAATAAAATAAATAAGTAAATTTAATGGGCTGGGGATGTGTCTTAATAGTTAAGCATCCTGTTTTAAATTCCCAGTACCAATAAATAAATAAGGTAATTGACATATCTATCATTTCTAACATTTATCATGTCTTTGTGGTAAACCATTCAAAATCCCCTCTTCTAGCTGTCTTAAGATCTACATTAGTTTTTATCATAGTCACTGTATTTTTAATAGAACTTTAAAGCTTGTTTTTCTCATCTAAATTTAATGGGTTTTTTCCATCAAAATTTAACTAAATATAACTTTGTATCCATTGAACAACCTTTCTCACACCCAATTCTACTCTCACTGGCTCAGGTAATTATTATTCTACTCTCAATTTCTAAAAGATTTCACCTTGGAGTAAGATTATGCTCTCTCTCTCTCTCTCTCTCTCTCTCTCTCTCTCTCTCTCTCTCTCTCCCTGGCTTATTTGTCTTAAGGACCTCCAGGCTCTTTTGTAATCCTATGTTTATCTGTTTAAGCCTATAGTCAACCAGGTGACAACTCAAATTTAAAATGCCAAGAAAAAATCCATATTTATTTGATCACTAAAATGTTGAGAGCCACAGCCAAAGGGGCCCCAGCAAACTTCCAGCTGCCAGCAAACTTCACAGCGGCCCCAGCAACATCTAGCTGATTGGCTCCTCGGCCCCAGCAACATCTAGCTGATTGGCTCCTCTGCGGTGATGCTCATTGGACTGTTTCCCTGCCCTTTCAGACCACGGAGCTGCTCATTGGGGGACTTTTTTTGGCTCCGCCCACGTGACCCAGCCAATCGGCCTCAAGAGCAGGAGGATTGTGGGAGGTGGAGAGAAGCTTGGGTGGGAGAGAGAGGCTTGTGGAAAGCCGGTGGTGGCAGTTGAGGCTCTGAGGATTTTTCCTGAGAGGCTGTTTTGTTTGGCGTGTGTGGTTCTAAAAATAAAGTTAGTTTCTTTTGACAAGTGGCTCCTACTCCTGCTGTATCAACGTACACAAGTTATTCGTCACCCTCCGCTTATTTTGCCCAGCCAGCCGGGCTGCGGCACTAAAACTCTAAGATTAGCTTTAGACACAAAATTAGAAAAACAGTATTTTATCTTCACATATTTTTTAATATCTGGCTAAATATTTTTTCAATGAACACTTTTTTTGAATGCAGAGCTGGGACCACCACTCTGAAATGTTTTTTTTTTTAATAAATGCTACCAAATTTGGTGATAGTACATTGCCCTTAAAAGCACAGTGTAGGATAAATCTAAGAATTTGTCCTACCATACATTGCATACACTAGTCTACCAAAATCTTACAGTTAGTAAAAACATCAGTGCACTCATTTATTTGCATACTTTATTGTAAGCAAAATAGGTCATTCTGAGAAGCCATGAACTACCCAAATGAGCAACATGTTCAGAAAGATATAGAAGTGCCCTAGTTATCTGGAAGTACAAGTATTCCAAGAACTGTCCTCTGCCCCAGGATTGTTACTCAAAGTGCATAAATCCAAGGAAAGGATCCTCTTAGGACAGGGTAATCATTTTAATACATCATCACCACAATCATGTTTCAGATTGCAATAGATAAGGATAATGAAACAGAGAACAGTAACATCTAGGTCTGCTCACAAGAAATCCAGTATTTTTTTTTGGGGGGGGGTGGTCTTTTTCTGTTAAAAAAAAAAAACCCGAAATGTAAAAAGTTTGTTTTAGGTAAATGATATGTTAATAACTACCAGTGCTTTGGAACCAACAGATGTCACTTTTTAACATGTATTCTTTATATGATTTTTTAAAACTGATCATAAATCAGGAAAAGTTGTCTGATTGCTAGCATTTAGGATTCCTTCTTTTATGTCTCTTGTGGATATAGACATTCCCATAACAGAAAATAAAAACAGTAACAAAAGCGTTTTATAAATATTTCCTGGCAGACATTAAGCTCCTAACTTTGTGTCTCAAACACTTGGTATATGTAGTCAATAAATAAATAATCAAAATATAACATGCGTTCCAAATTGTCTTTCCTGTTATGATTTAACAGTTCTGAACTGTTTGACAAGGTTAGGTGATCCTGGCATATGTTAAAGTTAAGTTTAAATGAATATAAGACACACCAACAAGAAAAGAAACTATCTCTACTTGAGTGATGCAATGTTTTTGATTATAATAACCCTTGCTTCTGTTATCCTTCAAATGCATACTTATGTTGTCATTGGATGGTTTATATATAATAAAGCACACTGTTGTTGGTTAAAAAAATACAAAGAAAGGCTCATCTATGTAAGGTGAAAGGAAGGTTGCTGATGCAGAGCTTGTTGTATGTGGCTCTCACCAAGATAGAGCTTGTATTAGGCTCCTTTAGTTCTGAGTCTTTGCCTCTGGAAGTTGCACTTGATAGGTCTTGTGTCAGGAGTTTCCAAGACCACCTCCAGGTTCAGTGATTCACCAGGAGACTCACAAAACTCACACACAAGTTTTAAAACTCTAGGGCACACAGCCTGATCAACTAGAACAAGATGTGTAGGAAACCAGATGCTAGCTCCTCAGATTCCTCCCCCAGTGGAGATGAATGGGACATGCTCAGATTCTCCAGCAGTGACCTGTGTGGACAAATATGAAATGCTGACAATCAGCACATTAACCTAAGACTGGGAGATGATGGCTTAATGAAAGGGTCAGTTATGTAGCATCGTCTGTGTAGCAAATATCAAACTCCACATTCCCAGAAACAAAGCAGATGTTCAGCAAAATACAAATTCTTTTAACAGCTCAGGCAAAAAGATGCTGAGTGATGGTAGTGAGCCCAGCTCAGTCATTCATGCATCTCATGGGGAACCAACAGCTACCCTCTCTTCAGTGTCTTGAGTTGATATACTGTGTTAAGTGGGTGAGGTGTATTAAGTGCCTTTTTAAATCACATTTTTTTCACTGTACAGTGTATTCATTGGGGAAATAGCCGCATTGTAAGTCAAGGAACATTTATCCTGCAGCATTTCCGTTGAATGCCTTTCATTTGCTGGAACCAAATTAGTCATGCATAAACTTTAAATATCCTGGGAAATAAAGCAAACATAATTGACAGTGATGAGTTCATGTCATGCATGGCACAAAAAAGGACGTTGTCCTTTGTGAGGTGCTAAGGATATGAGCATAAATGGATCAGGACTCTGAGAAGAGCCTCACTGATCAAAGGCACTCTCCAAATCCACCCCAGACTGATCCAGATGGTAAATAAAATAAATTTCCTACCTTTTGGAGCATCATAATGCTGAACAAAATGCAAAATTTCATTATTTACAGTGAATAGCATTTCTTTTTTTTATGATTTTTTTGTTTTGGTTTCTGTTTTTTTTTTCAGTACTGGGATTGAACCCAGGGACACTTTACCACTGATCCACATCCCCATCCCTTTTCAATTTTTTTCTTTTGAAACAGAGTTTCCCTAAATTGCCAAGGCTATCTATGAACTCACAATTCTCCTGAATCAACCTCCTGAGTCAGTGGGATTTTAGGTTGCATCACTGGGTACCCATTTTTTT
>NW_026000057.1:47373635-47434527 GCF_001458135.2 Marmota marmota marmota | reverse complement strand
GCTCTGCCCCTCAGCAGGCCGCTGGGCCTGCTCTGTGGGTGGTCACAGTTCCCTCTACCTTGCTGGCGCAGGGGGAGGGGGCGGCTCTGCCTCTCAGCAGGCCGCTGCTCCTCTTCTGCTGGTGGGTCGCAGGCCCGCCTACCTTGCAGGAGTGATTGGAAGCTCTCGTGAATAGCATTTCACAGTGAAAAATTTTCCTAAATTTTGTCCAAATATCCTATTTTATATGTTAACTATATTTAATGTATAGAGAAAGCTAATGGGAAAATGCTATTGTCTGAATTGTTAAAATGTCCTCAAAACTATATGACTATAGTTTAATGCTTCATTTAGTTTCTTCAGGTTGCCCATAAGATGTGCAAACTATTAAACACTCCTTTACATTTTATAATGCTAAATACCTCATATTTTATTCTTTTGTATAATTTGTCAAATATGGGAACCTCAATTATTTTCCAGAAAATAGATTTATGGCCATATATTAAGTTACATGCACTTTTTATTTGCAATGTTTCTACCATCGTTTTCAATATGCATACATTATTTTATATATACAGTCTTGATGCCACTGGAAATCTTTTTTTTTCTAGCTTTTTCTCTGTTTACAACCTCTTTGCAAGCAAACACTAGATTTCCAAATGTCTTATAAAATGTGTTCCTCCTAATTGGGAACAGAGTAGTATTGAGAAACCTGAGCTATTCACCTTCTGCTGAGTAAGGGAAACTGGTCTTCTTTCTTGGTTTAATATTTCCAGCAGGAGGTATAACTAAGAACTAAAAATATACAACTTGGGCTGGGGCTGTGGTTCAGTGGAAGTACACTTGCCTGGCATGTGTGATGCACTGGGTTCGATTCTCAGCACTGCATAAAAATAAATAAAATAAAGGGTTGTCAACAACTAAAAAAAATACAAAAAAAAAACCCCTCCAACTTAATATTGTATTTTAGAAATGCTTTATTTCAGCAATATTCTACTGATGCAGTTCTTTAAACAACAGAGATGATAAGAACAGGTCAATCCCAGGCACTTAGTACCCTGTTTCCTATAACCACATTAGCCCTGGGCTTTTATTATTCCAGGGCCATGCAAGTGGGTTCCCGTGTTTCTGTTGCTATGCTTGAAGAGTAGTGAAAGGGACTAGGGGATGAACTACTTTCTAAAAGCAAGTGTTTATGAGTATTATGAGTATGGCTGGTTTAATGATGCTGGTGAAGTTTAAACCATCCTGGAAATAAGGGAACTTGGACAGTGGTTACTAATTCTAGGACTAGGAAGAAGGGGACACATCTGCTTAAATACTAGCACATTTTATATATTAACAAGGTGAACAAAGCATTTCTCATTGATGAGGAGACAGCATTTCACAGATTTTTTGATACCTTTTCCTGTCTTCTCCCAGGACTTTCCAGGAAATAAATTCAGACAGTATGTGCACTGCAGACTCCAGCCTTCCTTGGAAGCCAGGTCCCTGCATTTTCTACCTTTAGTATGGAATCTCAAAGGCAGAATTGGGATGTGGATCCAAGTGTATCAATGTGCATATAGTAACTGTTCTTCTCCCAGCCACAATATTAGAGTGACATTTTGTAAAAGCCACACTGAAAGTGAATGCAACTTTTCATCCTCTACACTGCTTTTCAAGTAAGTTTTTTTAAAAAACAGAAAGCCTCCATAATGCTCTTTGTAATACAGTTGATTTCAAAGGAGGACTTGAATGGAGCTTTATTTATGCTTAGATTTTCAGAGGTTAGCCAAATAACTGCTTCAGAGTCATCACTTAAAAAAAAGTAATAATGTTCAAGTCAACAGCAGTAATGTACTGTGACTGATGGTGCTGTTTCTGATGCTGACATGGTCCTCAGTGGGGACACACTGTGACTACTGTGTGCAGATGTCCTGTCTTCCGTATACCTTAGAATGACTTGGTTCTCCCTCCATTTTTTTCTGCTTTCCTGTGGAACCTTGTTTTGCACAATGCACTGCAAGTTAGTAATTTACTTTTAACTTGAAAATTCCATTTGCATATTATGTGTCCTCTCTTTTCTCAACTGATGATAAAAGTTGTGAAATTTTCAGCCAAGGTGAACATAAAGAACAGACTAAAAGCATTCAGAAAAATATAGATGCAAGTCAATTTTATAGTTGTCATTTTGGTTTCTTAAATTAACACAAAAGGAAAAAATATTAACAAAATACTTGTCTAGAAAACTGGGGTTTGCTATTCAGTCAGGTCAGCCTTCCACACACCATGTCCAAGCTATTTCATATTGGATCTAGTGTTTAAGAACATATCTGCATTTTTTTCCAAATTTGATTCTCATTACTACTATATTATTCATCTAGTCATTTCTTTATTCCCTCATTTATCACATAAAAATTTATTGGACATTGACTGCTTAAGAGAACTGTGCCTGGTGTAGGGTATGAGGATTGATTCTAAAATTCTTCATCTGCTTTATCAAAATTTAATGAGAAGTTATTAAATTATGTAAAATAAGCAAAGGACAAGAATAGTGAGACAGGAGCTAGGGAGAATATTAGTCAGGTTTCCATTACTGTGAAAAAATCTGAAATAATCAACCTGAAAAGAAGAAAAGCTTATTTGGCTCAAAGGTTCAGAGGTTTCACTTCATGGTCACTTGGCCCTATTGCTTTGGGACTCTGGCAGCACAGTATACAATGGCACAAAGTGTTTTGTGGCACAAGTTTACTTACCTCATGTTGACTTGGAAGCAAAGAGAGAAAGGACAGTTTTGAGGTTGCAATATCCTACTTAAGAGCATATCTTCAAAAAGCCTAACTTATTCTCACCAAACTTCACCTCTCAAAGGTTCTATGACTTCCTAACAGTGCCCAGCTGAGGACAAAGCCTCTTAGCATGTGGGTCTTGAGACAACATTCCAGATGCAAACTGTAGCAAGTATTCATGGCAACACAAAACATCGGAGCAGGAATTGATGGGTTCTGTTGTTGTAGGGATAGAGAGTATAGCATTGTGGGACACAGTGAGTTGTTAAACAGTATTCTGTCCTTTTTGGAAGCCTCACACACAATGATTGGTTTCAGAACATGAGGTTAACCTAAAGTACTCCATCTCAGGGTGAAGCCCTGCATTAGCTTATCTTCATTTACACTTCCTGGTTAATATATATATATATATATATATATNTATATATATATATATATATATATATATATATATATCTTTTCAATTGATTTTCTAACTCTGCCACTGCTTTGCATATTTTCTGAAAACATTTAACACAGATGCTACTGTGTCACTGTCATGGCCTTTTCATTCTTTCAATTGTCATTTCCTTCCTTTCTTTTTTGTGTCTCTTGGACTTATCAAGGTGCTACCCAAGGAAGTGTCTTAGATGCCTAATACTTAGAGTTTCTCTCGCTCCCACAAAAATAGCCTCTTATTTCTCCCATTAGTTTGGAAATAGATTCAGTTTTACTTTTTTCAAAGCAGAATATGGTCTTTGATGGAAATAAATCATTAGCTTGATGATCTTCAAGAGAGATATTACTCTTGCTCATTTGGTTAAAAAATGGTACTTAGACCAAAATCGTGAGCCTTATCCCTGAAAGGACTGCAGCTATCATGATATCTTTGTGAACTCTTAAGTTCAGCAAGCAGGAGCTGTTTGTCACAAGAAGCTCCTACTATAAAAAAATACAGGTACAATAATCAGCACTATTTGTAAAACAGCCACAGTGCATCCTTTAATAGTAGTGGTTCTGCCTTGTCTTGATTTCATTAGTAGTAAAAATAATGATTCAAACAGAGAATTTTGCACAATAATTATTGTAAAAATCTTATTTTCACAACAATTTAATACAATATGATTTATAACCAAAAGTGATAGGTATTTTCTTTTCAATTTGTATTTCCACTGCTGTTTGTAGTGCAAATAGCATCCAAATTATTTTTCTTGGCACATAAAGACTCTTAGATGAATATTTTCTTTTCAGTTATATTTCTTTAAATTCCACTTGAAATGCTAATTGTTATTCCTTTGAACATCATATATTTTCAGGGTTTACCGGCTTGGCATGTGCTTTCCCTACCTCAAAAGCCCTTCTACCATTTCAAAACCAAGGATGAGGTGGGGGAGGAATGCCATTGCTGTTCTAGAGTCCCCTCTCTGGCAGCTCCATCTGTCTAATGTACGCATTCCCTGCAGACTTGTCCCCAGCCTTGTATTTTATTATAAAATGCTCTCTCTTTTATTTGTCATCCACTTTCATAAGGCTTTAATAACATTAGTATATTTTCTGAGAACTTCAAATCCACATTCTCTATGATGCTGGGCTTTGAAGACCCACCCTCCCAGGCCTGCCCATCATTACTTCAGTGAGTTTGATCATCTTTTCAATGTCTTCTGCCCCTTCTTTTCTGCCTTCTCCTTTGATATTCAGAGTTCCTGTGCTGTGTCATTCTCTAGTGATTCTGCAGCAATACATTTTTTTCATATCGAACTAGACTCCATTATTTTTACTGAATTTTATTTTTGATTAATGTGTTTATTCTTTGAATAAGACCAGGAAGAAGGAAGTAAAGTTGAGTAAATTGTTGGGAATCTGGAATTGATAGATGCAGAGGTGGTGAGTGCCCTGGGGTTTGTGATTTCATCATTCATATATTGACACATTCTCCTTGTTTCTAGTCAGGTGTTAAGAATACAATGAATGCCTATAATCCCAGTGGCTCAAAAGTGAGGCAAGAGGATTGTGAGTTTAAAGCCATTCTCAGCATCTTGACACAGTCATGCTTCAAAATAAAATATAAAGAGGGCTGGGGATGTGGCTGAGTGGTTAAGTGCTGCTGGGTT
Source organism: Marmota marmota marmota (assembly GCF_001458135.2). Taxonomy (NCBI): domain Eukaryota; kingdom Metazoa; phylum Chordata; class Mammalia; order Rodentia; family Sciuridae; genus Marmota; species Marmota marmota. The sequence continues at coordinate 47,429,687 of NW_026000057.1, read as the reverse complement.
CAATCCCTAGTACAAAAGAAAAAAGAGAAAAGAATAAAATAAATGGAATAAAATGTGTAATTGACTTTTTAAAAATTTTTTAATTATTGACTATTAAATGGAAAAATTAACTTCATATAATAGTGTCCATATATGTTAATATTTGTAAGCCAGTTGGGTTATTCCATAAAAATAATAAATGTTTATTTGAAAAGTTTGAAGAAAATTTTGGGAGAAGAGTTTACATATAGCACTCGTCCTACTCTTCGTAGACTTGAATGAATTCAGCAAAGTGGCAGGATATAAGATCAATACCTATAAATCAATAGATTTCTGTACATCAGTGACAAATCCTCTGAAAAAGAAATTAGAAAAACTACCCATTAACAGTAGCCTCAAAAAAAATGGGAATTAATGAAAGAGATAAAATATTTCTACAATGAAAACTATAGATGCTAAAGAAAGAAATTAAATAAGACCTTAGAAGATGGAAAGATCTCCCCTTTCCTTGGATACACAGAATTAATATTGCCAAAATGGACATATTACCCAAATTACTATACAGATTTAATGCAATTCCAATCAAAATCCCAATGATTTTCCTCATAGAAATAGAAGAAAGCAATCATGAAATTTATTTGGAAAAATATGAGACACAGAATAGCCAAAGCAATCTTTAGGAAGAATAGTGATGCAGGCAGAATCTCAATACCAGACATTAAACTATACTACATAACTATAATAACAAAAATGGCTTGATATTGACACACACAAAAAGACTTAAAGACCAATGATGCACAATAGAGGATGCAGAGACAAACCCACATAAATACAGTTATCTCATACTAGACAAATGTGCCAAACTCATACATTGGAGAAAAGATAGCCTCTTCAAAAAATGGTGCTGGGAAAACTAAAATTTCATATGCAGCAAAATGAAATTAATCCTATTTTTCACCATGCACAAAATTCAACTCAAAGTGGATCAAGGACCTAGGAATTAGACCAGAGACCCTGCATGTAAGAGAAGAAAAAGTAGGCCCAAATCTTCATCATGTCAGAATATGCCTCTATTCCCTTAAAAAGACTCCTAAAGCACAAGAAATAAAATCAAGAATCAATAAATGGAATAGATTCAAACTGAATAGCTTTTTCTCAGCAAAAGAAACCATCAGTGAGGTGAATAGGAAGCCCACAGAATGCAAATAAATTTTTAACACATGCACATCAGAGCACTAATCTGCAGGATTTATAAAGAACTCAAAAAACTTAATGCTAAGAAAACAAATAACCCAATCAATAAATGGTTTAAGAATTGAACAAACACTTCACAGAAGAAAATATAAAATTGTTCAACCAATATATGAAAAACTGCTCAACATCTCAAGTAATAAGAGAAATATAAATCAAATCTACTCAAAGATTTTATCTCACACCAGTGAAAATGGCAGTTATCAAAAATAGAAGCAATAATAAATGTTGGTGAGGATTTTGGGAAAAAGGTATGTTCTTACACTGCTGGTGGGACTGCAAATTGGTGGTGGGACTAAAAATTTGTGTAACCAATCTGGAAAGCAGTATGGAGATTCCTTAGAAAACTTGGAATGGTTTGACTCAGCTATACCCAAAGGACTTAAAATCAGCATACTATAGTAATGCAGGCACTTCAAGGTTTATAGCAGCTCAATTCACAGTAGCTAATCTGTGGAACCAATCTAGATGCCCTTCAAAAGATGAATGGATACATACACAATGGAATATTACTGAGCATTGAAAGATAATAAAATTATGGCATTTTTAGGTAAATGGATTGGGTTAGAGAATATCATGCTAAGTGACGTAAGCTAATCACAAAAAAAAAAGGCTGAATGTCCTCTTTTCTAAGTGTATTCTGATCCATAATGGGGGGACATGGTAAAAATGGAGGAGCTTTGATGCGGCAAAGGGAAGGGAGTAGTGGGGAATGGAATGGGGTTAGGAAAGATGGTGGAATGAAATGGACATAATAACTTTAGGTACATATGTGACTGCATATATGGTGTTATACTACATCATGTACAACCAGAGAAATTAAAAGCTGTGCTGTGATTGTGTACAATGAATCAAAATGCATTCTGCTCTTATATGTACCTAATAAAAATAAATTAATTAATTAATAAAAAAGAAACTTGAGCTGGGGATGTGGCTCAAGTGGTAACACGCTCACCTGGCATGTGTGGGGCGCTGGGTTCAATCCTCAGCACCACATAAAAATAAAATAAAGATGTTGTGTCCAATGAAAACTTAAAAAAATAAATATTGAAAAAATTCTCTCTCTCTCTCTCTCTCTAAAAAATATAAATAAATAAATAAATAAATAAATAATAAAAAGAAACTGAATGTGGTTTTGGTTATCATAATTACAGTTATATGACAAATAACATTAAAAGCATTTTTAATAACCAAACACACATAGGGGCTTGAAAACAAATCTCATCTCATTGAATGGCTCTTTTCAAATAATCTCAAGCTTCATTCATTCTATACACTAGCAATGTGCCATTTGATGGCATTATACTGTGGTGTCCTTATATTAATGTTCTACTTTGTCTCCTCTGGTATGCTTTTTAATGGCAATCTTGCATTGTTATATTGCACGAAGCAAACAGAATGTATGGCATCTAATGACATGTGTTCCTGCTGTCAAAACACTTTATATAAAGTCTTAGAAAATATTTTACTGTTGCTAAAGTATGTGTATGCTCATAAATAAAAAAAAAGTTAGTCTCATACAGAGGATATAAACACGATTATGCAGACAACCCACGGAACGCTCTTGCAATGAGAATCTTTTGCAACCCTCCAGTTACACTTTATGCAGGTTTCTAATTTCAAGTTTGTTTCACCACTTCTTGTCTACTAATGAATTGGTGACGGTAGTGCTAAGGTTACCAGATGTACTTCTTCATTTTTGATGGCTGAATCTTAGAGAGCAAGTTAAAATATTTTTTCCAACTTCCCTGAATCTTTTTTTTTTTTTTTTTGGCATTCAGTTTAAGCTGTACAGCTTTATCTGTTCACTCTAGTGTGATAACAATCAGACAATGTGTGAAATGACACCTGATGAAGATTACTGATAGTACAGGCAACATGTAGTACATCCAAGAATATACCCTCTTCTTTCAAACCACAATCTCTCTTCCAAAGAGATTGATTTTAACATCAGAATTAAGTTAGTCCTCTGTCTGGGCTTATTCTTAACAAAAGGTCCTTTATCATGCAAGTGACAACAGAGGACAGTGTCACCAAAAACTTAATCATTGATTAAACACTTTTGCCCTGGATAGAAACTGTACTCCCTCTTTTAATAGACAATGGCAGAAATGGAATTTCAGATCTAACACTGCTTAAATGGCACATGAATGTTACTTTGCCTGTTAGCTATGACTCTTTTTCAAGAAAAGCAGTTTGTTACTTTTTATGAGTGGCTGATGGAGTTGTCTGAGATCTCCAGGACTGTGGTGGAGCTGCAGATGTTAAGGAGTTAATGTCGTCTGAGCTTTTGGCAGTCCATAGAAAACAAGAACAGCAGACTCTTCTCAGGACATGCTCAGTTGTCATGGTGAGACTTGCCACAAGTTCCTCTTGAGACTGTGGACTTTATGTTTTTTCCTTGTGGTGGAGTTATTTGGGGAATCTTGCTGTTATTTTATGCTTAGCTGCTAGTATAGATCTAGGACAAAGGTTGAGAAAATAAATGTAAATGCAACATTGTTTTAAAAAGGATATTTTGGTATTTTGCTTTTCTAAATTCAAGGATGCATTCCACAGTTGGGAACCCACTATAAAATGCTGTGCTTATCAATAATAAACATCCTTATCTCTTCTCTTGTCTCACTTGGCTCTTCAGTCCCCATTAACAAATAGCCATTCCTTTTTGCTTTTTCATTCTCATTAATAATTTTGTTAAGAAATAATTTCCCATTTATATGCTCTTTACCTTCTTGGTGCTCTGTAATTAATAATTTTCATATTTTAACTTTTCATCTTCATAAGCCTTCAGTGTTCCCATATTAGATCCTACTTCTCAGTCAATGGAGTTTATGTTATTGATTTTTTTTCCATCTTGCAAAGTATCTTAATCATTATCTGATATTGGTAACACTAAGTACAGAAATGCAATTTCAGTAGAGAAAAACTAGTATAATGTTGTACTAAAATGATAGACCTTCATCACTGAAAGTCTTTCAACATCATCTTTCTTAACATATACTGTATTGGTGTTGGTTAAATTGGAAGCATTTAAAAAAAAACATCAGACCATCAATGCAGATATATACATATGATGCTCACAACTCTGCACTATTTAATGGACTCTTCTCTGTCACACTTTAGCAGCATTCTGAGTTTGTTCCACCCTCCATCATCCCATACCCATGAACCTCTGGTCACCATTCACCTTTATCCCACTGCTGGGAAGAAGTGGGCTATGGATAAAGAGAAGAGAATATTCACTCCATGGCCTTTTTTGTCTTTCTTAAAGTTACTAAGGCCACTACTGAGGTGTCAGCAGTTCTTCAATGACAGCCTCAGGCCAAAGCCCAGGAATATGTCCTTCTCTGCCCCTGATACCTGGAAATGCAACTATCTTTCTGTAGTTGCTGGTCCATCAATGGACTCCTTACAATTGTTCACACCTCTGTGAAATATCCCAGACTCAAAGGCCATTCAGTAACCCCTTTGCACGTGCCTTCTATTCCAAAGTGAGATGATTTTCACTTAAAATTTGAATACCATCCTTTCTTTTTCAATGAACCTTGAAAGGACCACAAATAATCTCTGAGAAAACACTTATCTTTCATCCAGTTGTGAAGATGACCCATGAAAGACCATTTATATTTTAAAAAAATAGTTCTTCATGGTTTCTTCTATATTTTTTAAAAATAATATTCAAGTTACATGGAAATAAATACACTTTCTTCAGTTTACTTAGAGGACCAGAATGAAGGCAAGGCACTGAGTGCTACTATAAGAATGTAAAGCAAACATTATGTGGGATAAACCTGAGGAATGCCTTATCCAGATGTTTATTTAGACATAAATATCATCTATGTCAGAGTGCTCTGGAGTGACCGATTCCACCTGTACCACTTGTAGTCTGTTGTTTCATGGCTCCAAAGAGCATGGCGGTAGGGGTTATTGCCGCGACCTGCATGACAGTTAATTCCAAAACTGGTGAGGACCAATGAATTAGAAAAGACAAACAAACAACATAGAGAGAAAGCTGAGTCCAGATGGATTATTGTACTCTGAGGGAGGTAAATGACCCAGAGCTAGCTCAGGACATTTATTATGTAGGTTTTAATATCAAAACAATTTTTTGTGAGAAAGTTTCTTCAAAGCATGCAGGATGAATGACAAAGTTCTGGGCATTACAATTATAATTATCAAATTGCACTCATAATTCTCTACCCCCAGCAGCTAGTGTCTGAATTCAGGATCAAGACTCATAGTGCCATGGCATTCATGGGGCCTCCTTTAAGCAGGACATCACCATAGCATTTGGGCAGTCTAGTGCTTTTGCATAAAGATTTCCCACCACAGATATGCTCCTATGCTCTGCCATTCAGAGACTGTGATTCAAATCACCGCTCCTGGCACATTGTTACAATGTTGAAATACTTCTAGAGTGGTTGATTAAGAGTCCTGGATGATCCCCTGTTGCTGACCTCCCCCTGCCTGTCTTCTGGCACCATCTATAGCTCTATGTTCTCCTTGCAGCTAAAGCCTTCTGGGTAAACTCCAGCTCTACAGATGGGGTCCATTCTCATCTGCTGCAGTCTATGCTATTCTTTGGTAAAGTTTCTGAATATCATCAATGGAGATCCTGCTTTTATTTAAATTTTTCACATTTTGGAATTCATCAGTATTTACATTAATTTGGATTTTTTAAACTATTACACTAAGTATTATTTATTTTCACTGTTAATAATACTGTTAATATTGTGCACCCCTTAAATTTTCTACTTGAGCTTTATTGCCTTCACTCATAACTCCCCCATCTGTACATACTCTAGCATTCAGTTTTCAAATTGAATAGTGCTAATTGACGACATCAAAAGCATTAAAATGATAAGAATGGTGTTAGTTACTTCTGAACACAGTGAAAGACTCATATGAGACCTTGAATTTCAGGGATATAGACAAAGGTTTGTTGTGAGAGAATGAATGAGTCCACCTTCTTTGGTTAGACCTCTCTGAAGAAAGGTGTATTAGGCAACTTGGGTTGCAAAAACAGAGTGTCAAGACAGGGTTGCTTGAACAACATATATCTTTTCCAATAAGCATAATTTAGTTTATTTAAATGTATTGCTTTACAGAATGCCTCCTAATTATAACATGTGACAATACAGAAAACAAGGAAATGGTTATAGAAATTAATTAATTAATTAATTAATTTATTTTATTAGTTGTGCATGACAATACAATGGTCTTGACATATCATATATTTGAATCAGATGGGGTATATTTTCTCATTTTTCCAAGTGTACAGGTTGCAGGATCACATTGGTTATACAGACACGTGTATACATACAGGAACACTAGTGTCTATTTTATTCTGCTGCTCTTCCTATCCCCCCTTCCCCTCCCATCACTTCTCTCTACCCAATCTAATGTGACACATTTCTTTTTTTCCCTCACATCATCATACATGTATTTTGTATAATGATGAGGGTCTCCTTCCAACTTCCATGCAATTCCCCTTCTCCCTCCCATTCCCTCCCACCTCTCTTTCCTATTTAGTGGTAATCTTCTTCTCATGCTCTTCCTCCCTACCCCATTTTGAGTCACCCCCCCTTATATCAGAGAAGACATTCGGCATTTGTTTTTTAGGGATTGACTAACTTCACTTAGCATAGTCTGCTCTAATGCCATCCATTTCCCTGCAAATGCCATGATTTTGTTATTTTTAGTGCTGCATAATATTCCATTGTGTATAAATGCCACATATTTTTAATACATTCATCTATTGAAGGGCATCTAGGTTGATTCCACAGTCTAGCAATTGTGAATGGTGCTGCTATAAACATTGATGTGGCTGTGTCCTGTAGTATGCTCTTTTTAGGTCTTTTGAGAAGGGGAATAGCTGGGTCAAATGGTGGTTCCATTTTCAGCTTTCCAAGGAATCTCCATACTGCTTTACAAATTGGCTGCACCAATTTGCAGTCCCACCAGGAATGTACAAGTGTATCTTTTTCCCCGCATCCTCGCCAGCACTTGTTGTTGTTTGACTTCATAAAGGCTGCCATTCTTTCTGGAGTGAGATGGTATCTTAGAGTAGTTTTAATTTGCATTTCTCTGATTGTTAGAGATGGTGAGCATTTTTTCATGTATTTGTTGATTGATTAAATATCCTCCTCTGAAAAGTGTCTGTTCAGATCCTTGGCCCAGTTGTTGATTGAGTTATTTGTTCTTTTTGTTGTTTAACTTTTTGAGTTCTTTGTATACCCTAGAGATTAGAGCTCTATCTGAAGTGTGAGGGGTAAAAATTTGTTCCAGGGATGTAGGCTTCCTATTTACCTCACATATTGTTTCTCTTGCTGAGAACAAACTTTTTAGTTTGAATTCATCCCATTTGTTGATTTCTTGGTTTCAACTCTTGTGCTATAGGTGTCCTATTAAGGAATTTGGGGCCCGACCCCACGTGATGGAGATTAAGGCTAACATTTTCTTCTATTAGATGCAGAGTCTCTGGTTTGATTCCTAGCTCCTTGATCCATTTTGAGTTAACTTTTGTGCATGGTGAGAGAAAGGGATTCAATTTCATTTTGTTGCATATGGATTTCCAGTTCTCCCAGCATCATTTGTTGAAGATGATATCCTTCCTCCATTGCATGCTTTTAGCACCTTTGTCTAATACAAGGTAGTTGTAATTTTGTGGATTGGTCTCTGTGTCCTCTATTTTGTACCATTGGTCTACCCGACTGTTTTGGTGCCAGTACCATGCTGTTTTTGTTACTATTGCTCTGTAGTATAGTTTAAAATCTGGTATCGTGATACCACCTGTTTCACTCTTCCTGTTTAGAATTGCTTTAGCTATTCTGGATCTCTTATTTTTCCAGATGAATTTCATGATTGCTTTTTCTATTTCTGCAAGGAATGCCATTGGGATTTTGATTGAAATTGCATTGAATCTGTAAAGTGCTTTTGGTAATATAGCCATTTTAATAATATTAATTCTGCCTCTCCATGAGCAAGGTATATCTTTCCATATTCTAAGGTATTCTTCTATTACTCTCTTTAACATTCTGTACTTTTCATTTTATAGATCTTTCACCTCTTTTGTTAGGTTGATTCCCAAGTATTTTATTTTATTTTATTTTATTGAGGATATTGTGAATGGGTTAATTGTCCTCATTTTCATTACAGAGGATTTATCACTAATATACAGGAATGCCTTTGATTTATGGGTGTTGATTTTCTATTCTGCCACTTTGCTGAATTCATTTACTAGTTCTAGAAATTTCATGATAGAACCTCTTGGGTCTGCTAGGTATAGGATCATGTCATCAGCAAATAGTGCTAATTTAAGTTCTTCTTTTCCTAAATGTATGCCTTTAGTTTCTTTTGTCTGTCTAATTGCTCTGGCCAGTGTTTCAAAAACTATGTTGAATACAAGTTGTAAGAGAGAGCATCCCTGTCTTGTTCCAGATTTTAGAAGGAATGCCTTCAATTTTTCTCCATTTAGAATGATGCTGGCCTGAGGCTTAGCATAAATAGCTTTTACAATGTTGAGGGAAGTTCCTGTTATCCCTAGTTTTTCTAGTGTTTTGAACATTAAGGGATGCTGTATTTTGTTGAATGCTTTTTCTGGGTCTATCAAGATGATCATATGGCTCTTATCTTTAAGTCTATTGATGTGGTGAATAACATTTATTGATTTCCCTATATTGAACCAGTCTTGCATCCTTGGGATGAATCCTACTTTATCATGGTGCACAATCTTTTTGATATGTTTTTGTATCTGATTTGCCAGAATTTTATTGAGGATTTTTGCATCTATGTTCATTAGAGACATTGGTCTGTAGTTTTCTTTCTTTGAAGTGTCTTTGTCTGGTTTTGGCATCAGGGTGATGTTGGCCTCATAGAATGAATTTGGAAGTACTCCCTCTTTTTCTATTTCCTGAAATATCTTGAAGAGTATTGGTATTAGTTCTTCTTTAAATGTTTTGTAAAACTCTGCTGTATATCCATCCGGTCCTGGGCTTTTCTGGGTTGGAAATCTTTTGATGGCTTCTTCTATTTTCTCACTTGATATTGTTCTGTTTAAGTTTTGTGTATCCTCCTGACTCAATCTGGGCAGATCATATGACTTAAGAAATTTATCGATGCCTTCACTATCTTCTATTTTATTGGAGTATAAGGTTTCAAAATAATTTCTAATTATCTTCTGTATTTCTGTAGTGTCTGTTGTGATATTGCCTTTTTCATCCTGTATGCTAGTAATTTGAATTCTCTCTCTTCTTCTCTTCATTAGCATGGCTAAGGGTCTGTCGATTTTATTTATTTTTTCAAAGAACCAACTTTTAGTTTTGTCAATTTTTTCAATTGTTTCTTTTATTTCAAGTTCATTGATTTCAGCTCTGCTTTTAATTATTTCTTGCCTTCTACTGCATTTGCTATTGATTTGCTCTTCTTTTTCTAGGGCTTTGGGATGAAATGTGAGGTCATTTATTTGTTTACTTTTTATTTCTTTGAGGAATGAACTCCAAGGAATGAATTTTCCTCTTAGTACTGCTTTCACAGTGTCCCATAGATTCTGATATGTTATGTCTGTGTTTTCCTTTATCACTAGGAATTTTTTAATTTTCTCCTTGATGTCTTCTGTAACCCATTGTTCATTCAGTCAGCATATTGTTCATATTCCAAGTGATGTAGGAATTTTTCTTCCTTCTTTTATCATTATTTCCAGTTTCATTCCATTATGATCAGATAAAGTGCATGGTAATATCTCTACTTTTTTATATTTGCTAAGAGTTGTCCTATAGCATAATATATGGTCTATTTTTGAGAAGGATCCTTGTGCTGCTGATAAAAAAGTATATCTGCTTGATGATGGTTGATATGTTCTACATATGTCAGTTAAGTCTTGGTTATGTATTGTGTTATTGAGTTCTATAGTTTCTTTATTCAACTTTTTTTTGGAGAATCTGTCCAGTGGTGAGAAAGATGTGTTAAAGTCACCCAAAATTATTGTGTTGTTGTCTATTTATCTCTTGAACTTGAGAAGAGTTTGTTTTATTAACATAGCTGCACCATTGTTTGGGGCATATATATTAATGATTGTTATGTCTTGTTGGTGAATGGTTCCTTTTAATAGTATATAGTGTCCTTCTTTATCCCTTTTGATTAACTTTGGCTTGAAATCAATTTTATTTGATATGAGTATGGCCACCCCTGCTTGCTTCCGAGGTCCCTGTGAGTGGTATGATTTTTCCCACCATTTCACCTTCAGCCTGTGTATGACTTTTTCTATCAGACGAGTTTCCTGTAGGCAGCATATTGTTGGATCTTTTTTTTAATCAGGTTACTAGCCTATGTCACTTGATTGGTGAGTTTAAGGCATTAACATTTAGGGTTACTATTGATATATGGTTTGTACTTCCAATCATGTTTGTTTATTTCTTGATTTGTTTTTCCTCTTTTATTAGTTTTTTTTTTCCTTTACTGTGCTATCTCCCACTGTTGATTTTCATTGTTAGTTTTCATTTCCTTTTCGTGTAGTGTTTTGCCCAAAATGCTTTGCAGTTCTGGTTTTCTGGCTGCAAATTCTTTTAACTTTTGTTTACCAGGGAATGTTGTATTTCATTGTCAAACCTTAAGCTTAATTTTGCTGGATACAATATTCTTGGTTGGCACCCATTAACTTTCAGTGTTTGAAATACGTTGTTCTTGGATCTTCTAGCTTTCAGCATCTGTGATGAAAAATCAGCCATTAACCTAGTTGGTTTACCCCTAAATGTAATCTGCCTCCTTTCTCTTGGAGCTTTTAAGATTCTCTCCTTGTATGTTGAACATTTTCATTATAATGTGTCTTGGTGTGGGTCTCTTGTGGTTTTGTACATTTGGTGTCCTGTAGGCTTCTAGGATTTGGATTTCCATTTTATTCTTCATGTCTGGAAAGTTTTCTAAAATTATTTCATTGAACAGATTGCTCATTCCTTTGGTTTAGACTTCTATACCTTATTCTATTCCAAAGACTCTTTAGTTTTTTTTTTATGTTATCCCAAATCTCTTGGATGTTTTGCTCATGTATTCTTACCAGCCTTCTGAGTTGACTAGACTCTTTTCAAGATGATATATTTTGTCTTCATTGTCTGATGTTCTGACTTCTAATTGGTCTATTCTACTGGTGATACTCCCTCTAACTCCCTGTAGAGTTGTTCTTTTGCTTCTTGGATTTGTTTATGTAATTCATTTTCAAAGTGATCTTTCATTGTCTGCATTTGCTGTATAAGGTCTTCTTTAAGACTCCATAACAACTGAGGCATGTATATCTTGAAATCTTTATCTGACCATCTCTCTGCTATGTCTAGCAACTCCTGTAATGTTGAGTTGTCCTGCATTGTTTGTGTTCCCTTTTTTCCTTGTTTTTTTTTCATGATGTTCACATTTCTTTTCAGCTCTGTGTGACTGCTGTGTTATTATTTTCTCCTATAAATTTGTTTTGCTTTTGTATAGCTCTGAGATCTCCCTTTGTGATGGGAGACAATGTCTAGAGATGTTGGTTCAATTGTAATTTAAAGTAAATTCATTAGTTTCATAAAAGGCATATAGAATCTGATGGCATATAGATAACTGAGGTTTGGTCTTAGGACTTTATGTTTAGGTGGAAAGATGTGATGATATGGGGGTTAGTATATCTTAGCTACTTTGGAGGAGGGCTCTAATGAAGGGAGATATTAACAGGAGAATAAACAGGAGTATTTGTGGAGTAGCTAAGTACTTAGGAGGACTATAGAAAGCCTAGAAACATTCACCTATTTGCATTTAGTAAATTACACATAGTAGAAGTAGTAATGCTTGGGAGGCTGGGAGGAGAAGAGAAGGAGATAGAATAGTATAAGGAAAAGAAGAAGAAATAAAAAGAGAAAAGAAAAGGAAAAAAGAAAAAGAAAGAAAGAAAGGGAGAAAAAAGAAGAAGAAGAAGAAGGAGGAAGAGGAGAGAAGAGAGGAGGAGGAGGAGGAGGAGGAGGAGGAGAAGATATATATATACACTGAAAAAATGCACTCTTAGAGTTCTATTTTCTTCTCTTCCAGTAGGTGGAGTTGTGCTGTCTAGGCTAAGTCTCTTCCCTCAGGATGTAGGAAGAAATCCGTGTGGGGTGACTCTTCCTCCCCTGCTGGGTGTCTCTCCAATCCCAGTCTCTTTGAGTTGCTCCTGGTCTCTAGCCGCCTCAATTCTCCTGCCTGCCAGGCCCCACTTACTGGGGCTCCTGTCCACCACTCTAGTTTCACTCTGGGCATGCAGTTCCCTGGATGCCCTGCCCTCTTGAATGACTGGGCACTCTTTTTGTTTGTTATTCACCCAGTCATCACCACTGTGAAGAGAGGGAGTTGGGAACCAGCAACCTGTTCTGTCTTATTCCTTCTGATAGCCAAGCCCCCTGAGAGCTGGCGAGAAAGGTTTCGGTTTTCCTCAGTGGGGGAGGGGGAGTTGGAGGTCAGATGCCTTTTCAGTTTACCTCAGCTCTGATATTCATGCCCACAGAGAGCTGGGGAGAGAGTTTTTGGGTTATCCCAGCTGTGTGGAGCGGGGAGCTGGGGGGGTCACATACCTGATCAGTCACCAAACTCGCTGCTGTGCGATCCACCAAATATTGATAATGTTGATTCTCCAAGATGGTTGACCACCCGTTTCTGCACTGAGGTGTCCCGTGAGGAGGATGGACCTGGGCCATTTCTCCACTAAGTCCCAACTTCAGTACTCCGTCTGATGTCCTGAGGAGGAGCAGGTGGCAGATCTCCACAGGATCTGAAACTCTGTTTCTCTGTGCTGCCAGTACTCCGCAGTGCTCAATTTCACCCAGCTGCAACGGGTTACTGTTCTGCTGGTCGGGTTCCTCCATGCATGGGGAGGCTCGGATTTTCTCGCATCTGAGTTTCTTCTGTGTCCCTTTGTTGTTTAAAGTCTTGCCTCAGATTCCATGGGGATTAATTTTGCTGAATGTTCTTGATAAGACAGCAATTGACCATTCTGAACTCACAACCTGCAGGCACAGAGGCACAGGTCACCGCGCTGGTCACTCCCTTCCCAATACCATGTTCCAGTTATCGAACAACATATATTTTTAACAGGTCTGGAAACTATAAGACTGAGATCCAAATGTCATTAGAGTGGATTTCTTCTTAGAATTATTTCCTTGAATTATAGATGGCTGTCTTCTCCCTGTGTCCCCATATGATCTCCCTTTGTTTGTGTGTGTCTGTGTCATCTTTATTATATGCATGTTTTATTATTATTTTAATTTATTGTACAAATTAATAGGCTTCATTGAGCCATTTCCATAGGTGCATTGATCATGGGCACTCTCCCCCTGATCCTCTTTTAGCCTCTCCTCTGTTGTCCTGTACCTTTCCTGGTCAATACTGGTCCCTATTCTACTTTCAGGACATCTTTTTTATCCCTCTGATTTTTGTATTTGAGGGAAAACAGACTATGTTTGCTTTAACTCTGTCTTATTTCACTTAACTCCATGTTCTTGAGTTCCTTCAATTTTTCAACAAATGACAGGATTATATCATTTTATGGCTATATAATACTCCCTTGTGTATATATACTATACTTTTTTTTTAATTCATGTGTATGTTGGCAGCCACCTAGGCTGATTCCATATATTTTCCTTTGTGAATAGTGAGTGCTACAATAAACATGAGCATTCAGATATCATTGTGTATCCTGACATATTTACTTTGGATGAATACCAAGTAGTGTTATGGCTGGATCATATGGTAGTTCTATTTTTAGTTTTATGAGAAATATCTATGTTTTATATAGAGGTTGTACTCCTTTCCATTTTCACCATTAGTGTAAAAGAGTTACTTTTACTCCAAATCCTCACCAGTATTTATTATTGTTTTTTTTAATTTATTTTTTATAATAGCCTTTCCAACTGGGGTAAAATGAAATCTCATTGTATTTCTAATTTGTATTTTCCTGATGGCTAAAGATGTTGATCATTTTTTAAAGTGTATTTATTGGACATTTGTATTTCTTCTTCTGAGAGGTATATTTAGGTCATTTTCCCAATTTCATCATTACATAAATATGTAATTGGCTCTTGAGTTTATGAGTTTTAAAAAATATATTCTACATATTATTTCTCTTTTAAATAAATAGCTGAAAAAATTTCTCTATCATGCTCTGTCTTTTCACTCTGCTTATTTCACCATTAGCTGTGCAGAGGTTTTTAAATTTCATCCATTCCTTATTGTTAGTGAGCATGTGGTACTAGTGCCTCTCTTGCTCTAAGAAGTTCAGGTCCCTTTGGACCTGGTGTCCATGTTGAAGAGGAACATCTCCCATGCAGAAGAGCTGAAGGTGGGGTCTCTGTCAATCATTCCCTCTGAGCATAGGGTGATGAGGAGCTGTTGGTGCCCCTTTATAGAACTTGCCAATGACAATTTCTTGCTATAACCAAAAAACACTGTGTGGCCTTTTGTCTTAAAAAGCTTCCTTTCAATAACCTACAGAACATGATGCAGAATCAGGGAGCAAGGAGGACATGGTGGCCCAAATAGAGTTGTGCTTCTCACAGGAGGGCTTCATCTGCCAATTAACCAGTAAACCAATGGCAAACTAATCAAACCTTCAAGAATTTAGGCATTTCTATGAGGACTTTGGAAACACACTTATTATTCTGCCATTGGCAAGGAACCTTGCCTTGAGATTCCCTTTGGAATAGAGATTTTCATTTGTAACAACTACTGAGAAGTCTCTTTTTTGTATGTGTGATCAGCTTGTAGCCCTTCTCAACCTTGGGGAAATAAATGGCTTTGTTGAGACTGTTTGTAGTTTTGATGCTCTTTCTAGCAACTTGAATTTGTCCCCTTTCACCAAGGTCTAGATCTCCACCTTCAGGATCTGGATCTCTCATTTCTTCTTGAGGAGAATCTCGTAAATGGAGTCAAATTTGTTGATGATGCTCTTTTCTTATTTCTTTATCTTGAGTATGGAGTTGGCCTTGTAGACATCAATGAGAACCTTCATTTTCATGTATTCCTGTCTCAGTTGCTCCATCTTCCTGTTTGCAGCCTTCCACAATCTCTGCTGCCTGGTTCTTATGTCATCTGGTGCTCTTGATGCCCCTCCATATACTGTACATAATGGTTAGTTTATGCCTCAGTTTATTCTCCAGATCAGTGCAGGCCAGGCTGAGGGACACCGTAGAGGAGGCCTTGTGTTACACTAGGCAGATGTGGTAGATACAACGGGCATGTCTGGAGCAAAATAAGTCCCACACACAGTTGTGCTGAGAAAATTTGGGGCACAGCAGGTTTCCAAACCACAGCTGGTGGTCTTGAAAGGTAAGGCTCTTGGGGCTGCAAGTGCTTTTGACAGATTGAAGCTATGCACATCAAGCAGGTCCTTATGGCCTCTGCCTTCAGGCAGTGGTCACAGACCACTTGGGTGGCCAAACTGGGCACCACGGGATGGAAGAGTGGTATCCAGTCAGCAGTGGGTGCCTACTTCAGCTCAGCCTGTAGAAAATGGTCCACCAGGACACACAGCACCATATTCTTCTGCTCTGGGAGCTCTGGAGAGACAGTGCATCAGGCACTGGTATGGCTTGCCCTAGATGGCCCACATCAAATCCAGACACAGCCGGCAAAAGTTGTGGCTGCTCCTTGAAGTGCTCCAGGCATATGGAGCATGACAGCTCCTCCACCAGCAGGAACAGCTCCTCCTTGAGGCTCCTGGGGACACTGCACAAGATATTCAGGCACAGTGTGAATCCAACACAGGAGCATCCCCAGACAGCTGAGGACACTGTATTATGTAGTCAAAGTTAAATACTCAAACACTGTTTTCCTGGCACATTTAGTTGTTTTGTCATGGCAGGTGTAAAACCTACAAGCCATTTAGCTCTTTTTTGCAGGTAGTGGGGAGTGTACTGGAGATTGAACCCAGGGGTGCTTTACCACTGATCCACAACCCCAGTCCTTTTTATTTTTATATTTTATTTCTTATTAGGGTATTGCTAAGTTGCTTCTGGTCTCTAAGCTGCTAAGGGTGGCTTTGACCATGTTATCCTCCTGTCTCAGCTTCCTGACTTGCTAAGTATATGGATATGCATCACTATGCCTGGCTCATCTAACCAACTTGACGTTGTGAAACTGTTAAATCTGTACTGAAATCAATATGATCCATTTTGACGATTGTAGAAGATAGTATCCAAACTCATGGTTTTAGTCACTGTCTTGAGATTTGAAAATAAGAGAAAAATGGGCCTAATTCTTGAACTAATTTTATCATAAACCTGTCTCCATACTTGGTGATAAAATTTGTCCCAAAGTGGTTTCTTTATATGGTGACCTATAACCTCAATTGCTATACAAATTCCAAACAAATCTAAGGTTAGGAATTCTCTTGTAACCAAGCAAATAAGTCTCTGCCAAACACAGCAATGCAGCCTCAGACAATCACATGCCCTGGACTGATCTGACTATGGGCATATAGGTCAGAAATGCTGATTGCAGCCAATCAGATAGTTTCCAGTGGTACTTCATTTACTCTGGCAATGAGGGAAAACTTGAGGTCATCTTTTGTCCCATGAGTAACCTGGTGCTAGATCCTTTTTTTCTTTCCTTAGGCAAGTTCTGCTAAATTAAGTGTTCTCAGTTTTTCTTAAAACAATTCCCATGTTGGAACCAATTGTGAGAACCTGCCTATGTTCCTTCTGGAATTTGAGGGAACTCAAAGACTATTTTCTGATAGTCTTTGAACCATCTAGGAGTAGGGTGAGCTGAATAACCCAGAAACACAGAAGAGGCTTCCTTGGAAATAAATGCTTTCCCCATTACAGGGTCAAAATTTAGACAACATCTTAAGAATCCTGGGGTTGGGAGACAGATGATGATAGCAAGAGCACTACTAGATGAGGGTCTCCAGGGGAAAACTGAGAGGACCATCCAGAGGAAGTACAGGAGTGAGGACCTGAAAACCCCAGCAAATTCCCATGAAAGTGTCCCCTCTGAACACCTGTACAGTCCAGACAGTGTCCTTGTGGGTTCAGGAAAGATCAGCATGCATCAAATGATACTTTCTTGCCCTATCACTCCCAAGGTAGATGCTGGACTTGAAGTGGTCCTAAGATGAGATCACTAGGCCTGTTTAGCAGAAGATTTAAATGTACCACATGCAAACAGAGATATCTACTTGCTGCTTGCTGGTGTGACTCTATAGGATTCCAGAAAGCGTAGATGTTCCTGAGAGAGAAACTTCCTGTTTCAATGCAGTATCATGTTTTGACTATTAACCTTGGACTGGAAATGTAATTACTGCAACCAGGCTCTATTTTGTCCCTAAGAGAATCAGTGGTTTTCCTTATCTGAACATAAGCATGTGAGCCATGCTGCCCTAGATTTCACCAAAAGGCTGGAGACTCCAGCACCCAGGAGAAGGTATGCATAGGCAGTTTGGAGGAAACAAAGTCAGTTTTGAAGATCTCTATTAGTGCAGCTGGTTAACAATCAAAACATCACTAACTGGGATTATAGAAAAAAGTCCTTTGACACTAAAGTAAATTAGTCAAAACCTACTAATTATCGTGTTCAAAAAAGCAATTTGAAAAAATTCTTGAAAGAATATTTACTTTTTTTCAGAACAGTAAATCTATAGTATGTAATAACATTAGGTTTTGTGTTACAAAATTAATTGTTTAATTATTGAAATAGTATGCCATAATTGTGTGAACTTTATTTATCAATTAAAAGTTAAGTTGGCAATCATGCAGTAAAAACAAAATTAGTGATAATATCAAAATCAACCAATAAGAATTATGCATAGTGTTTTAATATTGTAACCCATTTTCCATTTACTACAATGTTATTAACATTTGCTATAATTTTAGAAAATAATGTTTGGAGACATAAGTGACTTGCCTAAGTCATAAACTTGGAATGTGGAAATTTTCTCTCACTCCTGGGGACTTCAGCGTTAAAAAAAAAAAAAAAAAAAAATTGTAAACTTCATGAAGTTCTTATTGTTGTTGTAAATAGGTAATTTAAGTGTTCCTAGCAACATATTATGACAGGGATATAAAAGATATAAAAGGATGGTGGGATGGTCTTGCTTTCAGAGTTTCAGGACAATTCTTAAGCTGTGAGATGTCTATCTGGTCAAGTGGTTGTTACCAAAAAAATGGTAGATATTGTGACAACATCAGGGAGTAAATGGCAGCAATTTCCAGTACTAGACAAAGGGGGGAAGAAGAACTGCAGACATAATGAGCGTGAATGAGAGTGAGAAATGTTAAGGCACAAAAATATTCAATACTGCAGGGCTGGGCCAGCCATATTTTCTAGAGGAGGGCTTAGAATTTTCTAATTCCCATTCACTGTGGCTGCCCAGTATTATTTTATAGCTTTCTGGATGGTAGTTTCACCTGTGTGGTTTGCATAACTGTGGTTCCATGGGTGTGAGAAGTGTGGGTCACATGATTATGGGGAGATGTGTTTTTATGTTTATGGTATCTCAGCCCAAGAAGTGGTGCCCTAGGTAACCTCTAAGTAACTACAGAGACCTACACCTGTTTGGAAAATGCAATAACCCACCATGAGCCTGAAAATAATTATAATTGATTGTGTTATGAAAATGGTAATGAGTGTGACTGACCTCAGAGAACTCAGGGGAAAGCCATTGGGACTATCTGGAGCTGGATGTGTCATACTATTAAGGTGGTGAGAAGGACAGAAAGTGTAGCTGTATCTGGGAAAGATTGAAGGAACTTCTTCCTGTTGGAGGTCTTTACAAGTAAAAGTGCTTGAAATTTTCAACAGCATTGTAGTCTATGAAGGGGAATTGTTCTTAGAGATAACATTGTAGAATGCCTCCCTGTTTTTGTTTTGTTTTGGTTTTGGTTATTTACAAAAGATTTTTCCCCTTGGAGTATGAAAAAGGCATCATATATTTTACCACTCCACATTGTATCCTGGAGTGCCTGACTCAATGAAGTCTGTGTGAATCCTGTATTAAATAAATATTTTTAAACCAAATTTGAAATAGATTCTAGATGTCATTTAGAGAACCTTTCATCTGTGGATTTTAAAAGTCACTTCAAGCTGGGCACAGTGGTACACACGTGTAATCCCAGCTACTCAGGAGTCTGAGGGAGGATGATTGCAAGTTGGAAGCCAATATAAACAACTTAGCAAGACCCTGTCTCAAAATGAAATAAACAAGAGACAGGGCTGGGGATATAGCTCAGTTGGTAGAGTGCTTGTCTTGCCTGCACAAGCCTTGCGTTCAATCCCCAGAACCAAAAAAAAAAAAAAAAAGGAGCATGGGGTGCAGCTCAGTAGTATAGTATGTATTTGTACTAGGCCCCAGATTCAATCTCTAGTACTGCAAACAAAACAAAATGAATTACTTTATTTGCATCAAAATCTTTTGATGTGAAAAATTTTAAAAACAAAGGAGATGTATTTTTGTTATTTTCCCCAATATCTTAACTTTTTTGATTATCTATTTCTTGGTAGATTTAGAAATGATGAAATATTTATAAGATTTACAGTAGGTAAATCTTATTAAAATAAAATGCAGGTGGCTATAATGTTCATAGTGTACATATCTTTGTAGTGAATTGAATGTCTGGATTACTTCTTGTGGATAAAGTTCTGGGTTTCTGCCATGAAAACTGAACACACAAATCATCAAAGTGACATGTGACAGATGTATATGATGATGGGAATGTTGATGGGAATGTTTCTTTAATGCATACTGTTGCTGCTTGCACAGCTTATTGAACTATGAATTGCTACCGAGAGACAATACATTCAGCATGTCATAGTAATTAACTGTTATTATGAATGTTTGTCTATTTTCATACTTTACAACCACCTCTAAGGACTGAGTATAAATCACTTAATTTAATCATGTTAAAAATCAATTTAATAGGATAAACTATTCTTTGGAAAGCTCTTTCTGTATAGAATCTTTCCTAATTTGTGTCCTGTTTCTTGAAAACCTAAACTTACCTTGCATAATTTTCTCTATAAAAAAAACAAATAGTCCAGTAGAGAGTGTTAGAGGACATCCATAATTATATTGCTTCATTTTATGATCTGATGACATTATAAAGGAGTATAGTAGAAAAATTAATATGTATAAATTTGTAATTATGGAGAAGGGGACTTATTATTGAAACAAATAGATTTAAGGAGTCTTTGCATCAGCTCAACTCCTTTCAATGAAAGAACTGTGATGCTTTTATCATGGTGGATAACCTGAGGGACCCAAGAAGTGACACATGCTTGACAGATGTCTTTAAAATAAATCAGGTAAGAATGTTGTTTATATGTGATAAGAAATGTGTACCACTACCAATTAAATCCTTTGGAAAGTGCTTAAGTATAATAAATGACACTTTTTATTATGAATTACTCTAATATAAAAATAATTAAATAGATTATTTTCTCAATTCAGATGTTTCAATGTTCCCTAGTAGGAGTTTCATTAGGCTCTATGTGTATCTCAGACATGGATTAAGTGATGTATTTTGAAGGATTCTAAATTGTTTGAAGCCATGTGTCCTTTTTTAGCCCATAATGAATATACAACAGAACTTGACTGCCTGAGTCTTAGAAAATATACATTTCTTAAAATTCTTTTAAAAATGAAATCTTCTACATAGTTTAGTTTAAGATATGTTCACTGACTATTAACAGTTTATGTTTTCAAAATGTGTAATATCATTTGACAGTTGGGTGAGGTCACACATGCCTGTAATCCCAGCAGCTCAGGAGGCTAAAGCACGAGGATCACTGAGTTCAAAGTAAGCTTCAGTCAAAGTGAGGCACAAAGCAACTTGGGGAGACTCTGTCTATAAATAAACTACAATGTAGGGCTGGAGATATGACTTAGTGGTTGAATGTCTCTGAGTTCAATTCCCAGTAACCCCCCCCAAAAGAAAATAATTGTTTGAGGACTTTACCACATTTTAAAGAACAAAACATTATAACTATAAAATATTAAATATGATCTTCCCAGAGGATAGAATAAGAATATTGACAGAAATTTGTTTGTAGAAGTTTGTCTCTGATTCTTAGCTTTTTTAAATTTGAAAATAAAGCTAATTCTCCAAATTTTATACTACCTGCTATTTGCAGAATAATATGCTAGTTAGACAGCTCCATGGTAGAATGATGTGACTCCAGTTACCTCTTTGCTAATTTATTTGTCTATTTTCATTCCTAGAGTCCATTTTTTATAGGTCTTTATTGCATTTCCAAAGTGGTCAACCATCTTAAATTCAGTTCTTATCTCCAATAAAATAAAATATGACATTGATACATTTTACTTGTCAATACTAAAACTGGACAAAGAAAACAATTTCTCTCACTAAAAGTGGGCAGCATTTTATTCATGTTTAAAATTTTTGATTCTCTAAACTGTGGGTCAGATTGAGACTAGTGAAAACCTGTAAAGGAAGAAATTTGTCAGGTCTGTATTTGGAATCTGCAGTTTTTCTGCTCAGAGGTAATGATATTGCAAAGGAACTGAAGTTCCCAAGGATTTTCCCAGGAGAACAGCATTTGGGAAACCATCTTGACAGTGTCTCAGTGTCTTGGGGTTCTAGGGGCAAGAAAAACCTAGTAGTGTCCCTTTTATGTTTGTAGTTGGTGAAGCAGTTTCAGATTCACTAGGAAGGAGAAATGAATGTGCAGCCTCTGTGGGAAGTCTCTGTGAAATTTCTCTATGTGTCAGGTTTCATTGAGAACTCTATGAAGTGCCTTATGGGCTCTCTTGAAAATCTGTGTGAGGTCTCTGTGGAGCTAGGTGTATTCTCTGTAAAAATCCTCTGTGAGGTTTTTCTTGTGGTAATATATCTTTATGACAGTCTCTGTGGATTTTCAATGTAGGAGGAGATTCTTATGGGAGACTGTTAGGCCTTTGTAAGCCTCAGAGGCACTGTAGGAGGTCTCTGTAAGAGACATATGTTAATAACTCTCTGGGGCAGGGAGACGTCTTTGTTTTATGTCTCTGCATGAGTTCTGTGTGAGAGAACTCTGTAAAAAAGTGTAAAATCACTGTTGGCAGTTCTCTGGGTCTGTGGGGTAACATAAGCTCCTGTGAGAAATATATGTAATGTCTCCCTGAGAGTTTAATGTACCATTAACTGGTAAATGTGTGTGGTCTCTGTGAAGATCACTCAATGTTGCCTCTGTACAAGTTTCTGTGTGAGTTCTCTCTATGCCTGGTCTGTGTTGGGATCTTTTTGGGGGAAGTCTCTGATGGTAATTTTTGTAAGATCTCTGGGAAATCTCTGTGAGGTTTCAGTATTGCAGTGAGAGTACCTGTACCATCTCTATTGTTTCTTGTGCAGTCATTTTTCAGGGGCCTCTATGAGTTATCTATGAGAATCTTTGAAGATTCCATAGGTTCCAGGAGGCTGAGTTTTGTCTCTGTGAGGGAGCTATGTGAAGCCTGTGTAGCGCTGAGAAGTTACAATTGGAGATCTCTGCCTTAGGTCTCCATGACAGGTCTCTGAAATCTCACAGTTCAAGTCTCTACCAGAGGTCTCTGTGAAGGTCTCTGTGAGATCTGTGTGAAGATCTGTTCCCTTATAATTTTTGTGGGGGTACCAGGGACTGAACTCAATGGCACTCAAACTCAGCCCTATCTCCAACATTATTTTGTATTTTATGTAGAGATAGGGTCCCACCTATTTGCTTAGTGCCTTGTTGTTATTGAAGTGAGCTTTGAACTTGCAATTCTGCCTCACCCTTCTGAGCCACTGGAATTACAAGCAAGCATCACAATGCCAGGCTGTTCTCTTATTTTTAAGGGAATTCCTTGTAAGACATTTTCTGTAGTAGCTGTCAGAGGTTTCTGTGATGTTCACTGTGGGTCTTGTTGGAGTCTGTGTATGGGTCTACATGTAGGTTCTTGTGAGATCTCTGGGTGTCTATGGCTTAAGCAACAGACAATTATTTCTCATCTTGCTACAGGATGGAAGTGTTAGATTAGTGGGCCAGCATGGCTGGATTGTGGTGACCCACATGCTGAATTGTAGATGTGGCCTTTTCCTTGTATTGCTTCCACCACCCTGAGGACAGAGACTCAACCTGGAATGCACAACGCTACCTACTGGAATAGAAGAAAACAGAATTCTAAGACTGCATTTTTATTTTTCCTTCTTTCCTTTTTTCTTTTTATCTTTTTCTTCTCTTCTTTCCTCTCTTTTTTCATTCCTTTCTCTCTCTCACTTTCCCTCCCGCTTTTAAATTTTTCTTTTTACATTTCTTCCTCCTTCTCTTCCTCTCTCAACCTCCCAAGTGTTACTATTTCTACTACATGTAATTTACTAAATGCAAATAGGTGTTTGTTTCTATGCTTCATATTGTCCTACCATGAACTTAAATACCATAAAATACCTCCTGTCTGTTCTCCTGCTAATAACCCCCTTCATTAGAGGTCTCCTCCAAAGTAGCTAAGATATATTAACCCCATACCCTCACATCTTTCCCCCTTTACATAAAGTCCTATGCCTGACCCTTAGTTCTCTATATGCCACAATAAACTGTATGCCTTTTATGAAGCTAATGAATATATTTTAAATTATACTTGAATCCAACATCTCTAGACATAGAGACTAACTATAAATATATTAATAACAAAAAGTAGTTCATAGATGATGTATACTTGATATTGGGAATTGTTTACATTGTCTCCCATCACAAAGAAGAGATCTCAGAACTATACAAGAGCAATACAAATCTATAGGAGAAAAACAACAACACAGCAGTCACACAGAGCTGAAAAGAAACGTGAGCAACATAAAAATCAAGGAAATAAAGGACCACAAACAATGCAGGACAATTCAGCATTAAAGGAGATAACAGCTACAGCAAAAACAATGTCAGATAAAGATTTCAGGATATACATGGTTCAGATGATCTGGAGTCTCAAGGAAGTCTTTATACAGCAAATGCTAACAATGAAAGATCACTTTGACAATGAATTACATAAACAAATCCAAGAAGCAAAAGATCAACTCAACAGGACAATAGAGGTTATACAAAAAAAAATGAAAACAAACAGAAATCCTGGAAATGAAGGAAATAATAAACCAAATCAAAAACTCAAGTGAGAGTATCACCAGAAGAGTAGAACACTTAGAAGACAGAACATCAGACAATGAAGACAAAGTATATCATCTCAAAAAGAGTGTAGACAGCTCAGAGAGATAGATAAGAAACCATGATAAGAACATCCAATAAATTTGGAATAGCATAAAGAGACCAAATTTAAGAGTTATTGGGATAGAGGAAGGTATAGAGGTCCAGACCAAAGGAATCAGCAATCTGTTCAATGAAATAATTTTAGAAAACTTTCCAGACATGAAGAATGAAATGGAAATCCAATTCCTAGAAGCCTACAAGATGCCAAATAAACAAACCAAAAGAGATCCACACCAAGATACATTATAATGAAGATGCCCAACATACAGAACAAGGAGAGAATTTTAAAAGCCACAAGAGAAAGGAAGCAGATTACATTTAGGGGTAAACCAATTAGATTAATGGCTGATCTTTCAACAGAGACTCTAAAAGCCAGAAGATACTGGAACAATATATTTCAAAAGCTGAAAGATAATGGTAACAACAAAGAAACTTAAATCCACTAAAATTAAGCTTCAGATTTGAAGATGAAATAAAAAACTTCCACGAAAATCAAAAATTAAAAAATATGGCTGGAAATACAAACCATATCTCAATAGTTACCCTAAATTTGAATGGCTTAAACTCACCAATCAAAATACATAGGCTAGTAGACTGGATTAAAAAAAAACAAATTCAACAATATGCTGCCTACAGGAGACTCATCTAAAAGGAAAAGACATACACAGACTGAAGGTGAAAGGTTGGGAAAAATCATACAACTCACATGGACTTCAGAAGAAAGCAGGGGTGTCCATACTCATATCAAATAAAATTGACTTCAAGCCAAAGTTAATCAAAAGGGATAAAGAAGGTCACTTCATACTGCTAAAGGGAAACATTAACCAACAACACATAATAATCATGAATATATATGCCCCAAACAATGGTGCAGCCATGTTCATCAAACAAACTCTTCTCAAGTTCAAGAGTCAAATAGACCACAAAACAATAATCATGGGTGATTTTAACACACCACTCTCACCACTGGACAGATCTTCCAAACAAAAGGTGAATAAAGGAATTATAGAACTCAATAACACAATTAATAACTTAGATTTAATTGACATATATAGAATATATCCACCAACATCAAGAAGATACACTTTTTCCTCAGCAGCACAAGGATCCTTCTCAAAAATAGACCATATATTATGCCACAGGGCAACTCTTAGAAAATGCAAAGGAATAGAGATATTTCCATGCATTTTATCCAATCATAATGGAATGAAATTGGAAATCAATGATAAAATAAGGAAGAAAAATTCCTACATCACATGGAGAATGAACAATATGCTACTGAATGAACAATGAGTTACAAAAGACATCAAGGAGGAAATTTTAAAAAATTCTTAGAGGTAAATGAAAACACAGACACAACATATCGAAATCTATGGAACACTATAAAAGCAGTACTAAGAGGAAAATTCATTGCATGGAGTTCATTCCTCAAAAAAAGAAAAAGCCAACAAATGAATGACTTCACACTACTTCTCAAAGCCCTAGAAAAAGAAGAACAAATCAGCAGCAAATGCAGTAGAAGGCAAGAAATAATTAAAATCAGAGCTGAAATCAATGAAATTGGAAGAAAACAAACAATTGAAAAATTGACAAAACAAAAACTTGGTTCTTTGAAAAAATAAATTAGATTGACAGACCCTTAGCCATGCTAACAAAGAGAAGAGAGAGAACCCAAATTACTAGCATATGGGATGAAAAAGGCAATATCACAACGGACACTACAGAAACACAGAAGATAATTAGAAATTATTTGGAAACCTTATACTCCAATAAAATAGAAGACAGTGAAAGCACCAATAAATTCCTTAAGTCATATGATCTGCCCAGATTGAGTCAGGAAGATATACACAACTTAAACAGACCAATATCAAGTGAGGAAATAGAAGAAGCCATCAAAAGATTACCAACCAAGAGAAGCCCAGGACTGGACGGATATACAGAGGAGTTTTACAAGAACTTTAAAGAAGAACTAATACCAATAATCTTCAATCTATTTTAGGAAATAGATAAAAGAGGGAGTATTTCCAAATTAATTCTATGAGGCCAATATCACCCTGATTTCAAAACCAGACAAAGATACCTCAAAGAAAGAAGACTTCAGACCAATATCTCTAATGAATATAGATGCAAAAATTCTCAATAAAATTCTGGCAAATTGGATACAAAAACATATCAAAAAGATCATGCACCATGATCAAGTGGGATTCATCCCTGGGATGCAAGGTTGGTTCAACATACAGAAATCAATAAATTAATTCATCACATCAATAGACTTAAAGAACCATATGATCATCTTGATAGATGCAGAAACAGCATTTGACAAAATACAGCACCCCTTTATGTTCAAAACACTAGAAAAACTAGGGATAACAGGAACTTACCTCAACATTGTAAAAGCTAACTATGATAAGCCTCAAGCCAGTATCATTCTAAATGGAGAAAAACTGAAGGCATTCCCTCTAAAATCTGGAACAAGACCACTTTTACTCAACATATTCTTGAAACACTGGCCAGAGAAATTAAACAGGTGAAGGAAATCAAAGGGATATGTATAGGAAAAGAAGAACTTAAATTAGCACTATTTGCTGATGATATGATTCTATAACTAGAGGACCCCCAAAAAATTCCACTAGGAAACTTCTAGAACTAGTAAATGAATTCATCAAAGTGGCAGAATATAAACTCAACACCCATAAATCAAAGACATTTCTGTATATCAGTGACAAATCCTCGGAGAAGGAAATGAGGAAAATTATCTCATTCACAATAAC
The DNA here is from genome assembly GCF_001458135.2 of Marmota marmota marmota. Taxonomy (NCBI): domain Eukaryota; kingdom Metazoa; phylum Chordata; class Mammalia; order Rodentia; family Sciuridae; genus Marmota; species Marmota marmota. Next base: position 47,402,493 of record NW_026000057.1, on the reverse strand, counting down.
CTCAAAAAAAGATACTTGGGAAACAACAAAAGAGGTGAAAGATCTATACAATGAAAACTATAGAACGCTAAAGAGAGAAATAGAAGATGTCCTTAGAAAGTGGAAAGATCTACCTTGCTCATGAATAGGCAGAATTAATATTATTTAAATGACCATATTACCAAAAGCACTTTACTGGTTCAATGCAATTCTGATTCAAATACCAATGAAATTTCTCATAGAAATAGAAAAAGCAATTATTAAATTCATCTGGAAAAATAAGAGACCTAGAATAGGTAAAGCAATTCTAAGCAGGAAGAGTGAAGCAGGTTGTATCTCTATATCAGACTTTAAACCATACTTACAAAGCAATAGTAACAAAAACAGCATGACACTGGCACCAAAACAGGCTGATAGGCCAATGGTACAGAATACAGGACACAGAGACTAACCCACAAAATTACAACAATCTTATACTAGACAAAGGTGCCAAAACCATGCACTGGAGAAAGGATAGCATCTTCACCAAATGGTGGTGGGAAAACTAGAAATCCATATGTAACAAAATATAATTGAATATCTATCTCTCACCATGCATAAAAGTTAGCTCAAAATGGATTAAGAATCTAGGGATTAAACCAGAGACTCTGCATCTAATAGAAGAAAAGTAGGCCCTAATCTCCGTCACGTGGGGCTAGGTCTCAACTTCCTTAATAAGATGCCTATAGCGCAAGAATTAAAACCAAGAATCAACAAATGGGATGGATTCAAACTAAAAAGTTTTTCTTAGCAAGAGAAATAATATGTGAGGTCAATAGGGAGCCTACATACTGGGAACAAATTTTTACCCCTCAGACATCAGATAGAGCTCCAATCTGTAGGGTATATAAAGAGCTCAACAAAAAAAGCACCAGAAAAACAAATAATCCAATCAATAAATGGGCCAAGAACCTGAACAGACACTTCTCAGAGTAGGACATACAATCAATCAACAAATATATGAAAAAAATGCTCATCATCTCTAGCAATCAGAGAAATGCAAATTAAAACTACGCTAAGATACCATCTCACTCCAGTAAGAATGACAGCCATTTTGAAGACAACAACAAATGCTGGTGAGGATGCAGGGAAAAAGGTACACTCATACACTGCTGGTAGGCTGCAAATTGGTGCAGCCAATTTGGAAAGCAGTATGGAGATGCCTTGAAAAGCTGGGAATGGACTGACCATTTGACCCAGCTATTCCTCTTCTTGGACTATACCCCAAGGACCTAAAAGCAGCATACTACAGGGACACAGCCACATCAATGTTTATAGCAGCACAATTCACAAAAGCTAAACTGTGGAGCCAACCTAGATGCCCTTCAATGGATGAATGGATTTTTAAAAATATGGCATTCATACACAATGGAATATTACTCAGCACTAAAAAATAATAAGATCATGGCATTTGCAGGGAAATAGATGACATTAAAGCAGATTATGCCAAGTGAAGTTAGCCAATCCCAAAAATACAAATGCCAAATGTCTTCTCTGATGTAAGGAGGGTGACTCAAAATAGGGTAGGGAGGAAGAGCATGGGAAGAAGATTACCTCTAGATAGGGAAGAGGGATGGGAGGGAAAGGGAGGGAGAATAGGAATTGCATGGATGGTGGAAGGAGACCCTCATCATTGTACAAAATACATGTATGAAGATGTGAATTTGGTGTCAACATATCTTATATACAGAGATATGATAAATTCTGTTATAAAGGTGTATTAGAATTGCAATGCAAAATAATAATAATAATAATAATAATAATAATAATAATAAGAGCTCATGTAAAAAAATAAATAAAAATTTTTAAAAATGCTGAATAATATTTAAGATGTTCTATATCAAAACTTTTAGCATTTTAGACATGAATTAGCTTTTAATAAAATATCATATTTGAGACTGTAAAATAAATAAACATTCTTACAAAACAAACAAAAAAATCACATCATATTTTGATTTGGGAATATCAAGTGTTTTATTTATTTATAGGCTCCCATAAATGTATAAAGTTTAAAATTATTCTTATAAAGCAGCATCCTGGCCCTGTGCCTGCTCCAGGAGCTGTGCAGTGTGGGCAGCTTGGGTGGGGAAGAAAGTGTTGGAACCTGTGTGTGCATAGGAGGTAGAAGGTGTGTCCTTGTCTTCCTCATTGTTAGTGAGCTGGTTTTAGGATACCTCCCTGGCCTATAGCAGTCCAGGTTCCTGTAGATCCTGGGGTCAGCAGTGAAGAGGAGCATCTTCTATGCTGAAGGTCTGAAAGATGGGTTTCTCTCAATTACTCCCTCTAAGCAGAGGGTGATGACCCCAGTTGTGGGTGTCTTTCTACAGAACTTGTGAATGACATTTTCTAGTTATAATTGAACACCCAAGAATGGCCTTGTGGCTTAACAACATTCCTGCCAAGAACCTACAGACTATAATGGGAACAAGCAGGACCATGATAAATTCATGCTTTTTACAGGAGGACTTCATCTGTCAATTGACTAGTAAAACCAATGATAAACTAATCACAACTGCAAGAAATGAGGCATTGCCAAGGAGACTTTTGAAATGTATTTATTATCCTTCCAGTGGCAAGGAAATTGCCCCAGGGTCATAGAAAAATCATTAAAAACAGAAGACTTTAGTTATATTAAATACTGAGCAGTCCCTTTTGTATAATGCACTGTGGTTTATATAATATATACCGTTAACCTTCTTTATCTGCTGTCCCCATCCATGGATTCAACTAACCCCATATCAAAAATATTGAGAAAAAAATTGTCTGTATTGAGCACATATAGACTTTTCCCCTTGCTATTTTTCCTTTACAAATACTGTATAACAACTATTTACCTGGGCCCCCAGGCCATGGTAGACATGAGTGGGCAAGACACAAGGCCTCCCAGAGCACATTGGGAACACTCCTTCAGTATAATGTGACTATGAAACTTGGGCTAGGGAGCATTTTTATTTGGCATCTCTTGAGGCAGTGACTGAGACTAAATTCTGACCTGTGTGGAGGTGTCCTATCTCAGGAAGAGTGCTCAGGGCACACTGGAATATACCTGGGAGAGAGGTCTTGACTGGCATGTCTGTCACTGATTCATGGATAGTGAACCAAGACCTGAGGTGACAATGATGGCTCACTGGTATCACCCACCAGACAGTTTTCACCATTTCACATGAATTAAGTAAATTACCATATTCTTAGAATTTAGGTGTGAAAATAAGAGGCTTGCCCTGAATCTCACAGTTGGTATGGAGTGAGGAACATTGGAGGTGCTCAAACCTGCCAGCTTGACCTCTTCTCCAGACTCACTATGGGTTTATGGATCCTCCAGGTGTGTGTCTGGGACTTCTGATCCTACAAATATGCTCAGGAACCCTTGGCAGGATCTAGTGTTTCCCTACTGACTCTAAATGAAAACAACAACAACACTTAACCCCCTTTGCCTTCCAAACCACTTAACCCCCTTTGGTCACCCAGGGAGCAGCCCTGGGGACAGGAGGTTGTTAATTTTTCTCCACCTTCCATGGAATAATCCAGAGTTCCCCGTGAAAAGGACAAGCCTCCTGGTTATGGGGAGCACATACACTTTAAAGTTGAGAGATGCCTGATTTTTTATTTAGCAAAGCATTAAAATTCTCTAGTTGCCTTTGTGAACAGTGTTAATGAACAAGAAGATGTTTCAAGAAGTAGATGTTTCAAGAACACTTTGATTACCTTGTTGTTAACACCTTAAAATGAAAAGCCCCTCATGCAAAGGAGATCTGTGCAAGGACACACTTCTTCCCTTAGGTAATGTTGAGTGTGTCATTCACACCTAGGGAGGTGCCAGCACTGCAGGTATCCTTGGGTGCACCTGATGACAGAGGACAGAAAGGAGAAACTGCTGTTTCACTGGTCTGTGGGGTTAAACTATCCTTTCTTTAAAGAAAAAAAGAAACATTTTCAATAAACCTGAAATCTATAATACCACTATAAGAGGACAGGGAGTAAAGGGTAGATAATATTTTTAACAATAAAATATGCCTCACATATGCATAATTCTGATTATAAGAATTTTTGGTTAGAGAACCTGAGCACACAATGCATTATTGGAGGAAAATTCTAAGAAAATTGTCCTCCTTGCACATAAAAGTTTAGTATGAGTTACTAATATTATTTAATGAAATATTTTGGTGAAATATTTAGTAAAATGGAATCAAGAGTTGAATCCCATTGGCATTATTAAGTAAACATTAATGAATTGGGATAAGATATATTTAGATTGATTGCATTTTTATTATCATTTTATTCATGAATTTTAGTAAGTTTAACAAGATAAAGACATCAGAATGTTCACTTTGCTCACAGTCATAATCACCCCAAAACCCAATTTTGAAAATTTAATAAGATTTTGATTAATGATCATAGAAACTTTATTTAGGTTCCAATGGGCCAGGAGGTGGTGATGGGCCAGGAAAAGTGATAGGGACAGGAGATGGCAGTGGGACAGGAGATGACATTGCTGAGAGAAGGCAACCGACCATTGTTGGGTGGTGAAAAGTTCTGTGGGTTGGTTCTCAGTGTGAGTGTCATTAAGTCACATGGAGGAGGAGTCAGACTGGGGCCTGACAGAGATGGAGAGCAGACTATTATATCAGGAAGATGAGATGGGAGAGAGAGAAATGTCTATGTGGCTTAGGTGAATGTCATTTCAAAAGCATCAATGACTCTGCTGACTGAGAACACTCAGGGATGAGGTGACCCATCAGAAACTGTGAGAAAGTCATTAGGTCTGGTGAGAAAGTAGAGGCCAAAAGAAGAGGGTGTTTGCTCAAAATATTCAGGTCAGCCAAAAAGAAGAAGGAAGTGGCCAAAGCATCCTCCACAGGCAGTGTACATGATTGGTGGACGCTAACTGACTCTGGTTTGCACATATCATCTGTGGCCTCCTTTTAAAAGCTGGTGAAAAGTGCTGTCATCATGAAGCTTCCCTAGGTGGCTGCAAGAGATAGAAATCACAGGCTGCAGCCAAGAGCAGATGGTACCAGGAGATTGGGATCTCTGGTCCATGATCCCTTGCTGCCCCATACCCTCAGTTTACAAAGCCTTTGCTCTCCCAACCCCAGCGTTATAGTCCAATCCTACCCAAACTGAGAACTCCCCTCCTGCCCTATAAGAACTTTGTGTTGTTGGGTCATATCATAGGCAAGGGTAGAAAGGACATAGAAAAAAGTGGAAAGTTACTCATCTTTGTAAAAGTGAAACCAGGTCTTCAGTCTCTTTTAATTTCTTACAGCAATCGTTGTGGAGAAGGGAGGGTGAGTGTCACACCTCACCATGAAAAGATTGTCCACATAAGGGAGATTGGGACAGTAGACTCTAGAGGGAAATCACCAGTATTCAAGACCACAGGACAGGTGACAGGGATAGCAAGTCACACAGAGGGGCAGCACTTTTTCACTTACTTACACCTGCATTATACTTATAACCACCCTGTGAGGAGAAAGATTAGGCCATCTCAAAGAGGAATGTGTCTTATGGAAGTCAGAGCTTGTCTACACTTTGATCAGGAAGCCCCACCTCCATATCCAGTTGGAGGAGGGCAGGGAGACAAAAGGCAGTCAGTGTAGATAGTAAATAATTGGGACGGATCAGAAAGATATGGACTGGTTGGAAATGACATAAAATCAAATGCTGACCTCTACAAAGTCTTTCTCCCTCCTCTTCCAAAATGTTACATAGTTAATCTGCCCCAGGAATTGTTCTTTGCTGCAGGGAGTTGTACGAGTTGTTAATTATTGCTTTTTGTGGTGCTACTTTTCTGCCTGGATCACTCCACAATCTTGCCCACATTTTGGTCATGTACACAGGATGGGGAGAGAAGAAGGTCAAGATAAAGGGAAAATGAGAACAAAGGACTTATAAAATATATAAAAGGGACAGGAAACTGCACTTTTTTGGATACCCAATTCTGGGACCACTTCACTGGGGCGAAGTCTGTCTCTGTTCTACCCTTTAAATAAAACTTGCTTTCTATGCTCACCTTGACATTTCTCAATCTTCACATCTGGGAAAAGGGAACTCAGCCCTTATTGATTCTCATCACCATCAGTATCACAGACGCATGGTATTGATGAGGGGGTTATTGTAGGTGATATAAGGAGGAGGAGTGGAAGTGAGAATGAGTGTGGGAGAGAGCTCCATATGGGAAGATTAAAGTAAATGTCTGAGCTGAATTTACTTAGGAGATCTCCACCTAGTAAGGGAGTAGGGCATTGGGGAATAGTGAGGAAAGATTGGGAGAAAGGGATCTCATGAATGGAGAATGGGAGAGGTGGAGTTCTTAGTGGTTAATATGTTTTGGCTTCCACCCTGACAATGGAGGTCATGGAAGTAGAGGTGGGTCCTCCAAATTGGACTTATAATGAGAATGTATCCCCAGGAGTATAAAAGGAAAGAGATGGGCCTACCTGCTACCACAATGGTTTATCTCGGTTCCTACATTGTGATGGTGGTCATTGGATGTTGAAATCCCAGTCCACATCAGTCCTTCATAGCTAGTCCCAGAAGGTCTGCTTGGGATGTGGTGGGACTGTGTGACCTCCTGCCTCACTGGGAAATGGCACAATAAACAGCCAAGTGTCCCCACCTGTAGGCATTTAGGAAGGTACTAGGAGGTTTTTAAATTTTGGAACAAGATTTACCCAGTGGACCAACTGACCACACCTATGCCATATTCCAGTGGGTCTTCTGAGGGTTATAGGGTTAGTGATTGTACTGGAAGTTTGTTGAAATATTTTGGCCAGCATTTGATAATTAGCCCTGAAGGCCTTTTCATCTCTGCCATTGTACACCTTGAAGGCCACCTCAAATACTTGAGCCTTTGGGTGAGGGGACCTATCTCCAACTTTTTAAGCTTAGCTTTAATGTTGTGAAGCTCTGGGAGAAGAAGTAGGTTATGAGTAAGTTCTGACCATCGGGTGACTCAGGATCTAAATTTGTGTATTGGAATTTAAAAAGAAAGAGGGGTTTTCACTTTTATCCTGAAATGACCTCTTAGAGTTTATCATGATTGATGACTTTATGAGGCACCCTTTTAAACTTGTCAGTAAGCAGGTAATAAATTGATTTCTTGTTTGGACTACAGGGAAAATTTTAGTTCCAATTGGTGAACATTATGTGCATAGTTTCAGGCTTGTTCCCAGACTCATCATTAAAGGTGAGGTTTTAGGCCTGTTGTGTACTGTAACTCCTTATTATATGTGGTAGTGTTGGAGGTAAAAGGATTCTAGACATTTCTCAATTTGGGAGAGATCATCAGTAGAGAAGGGCACATGGACTCTGCCTACCCCCTCTGACCCAGCATATCCTAGAGAGGAAGTAAAGGGGCAGGCTCTCAAATGGCTATGTGAGATTGGGTGATGGGAGAGCTGAAGGGTGGCTGGGATGGTGGTATGAAGGATGCAGGTGGGTTTGGTGGAACTTAGTATGGAGAAGTCTCATCAGTGGGGTCAAAAAAGTGTTTTGGGTCCCTTGTTTGTGTAGGAGTAGTGTCTCTGGATGAATCTAGAGCCTTAGTGGCAAGTAAAAGCTAGGCAGGAGAGTAGGAAGAGCAAAGGGAAGGCTTAGATCAGAGGATATTGAAGGATGTAAGGCAGGTGGAGGAATGGAAGCCACTGTAGCTGGCTCAGAGGCTTCTTCCCCCTCATTGTTGGCATGATTCTCAGAGTCTAAAGTCCAGGAGTGTTGACCTTGATGGGTCTAAATTCTGGTGTCATTTAGTTAAAATAAGACAGTATTCTATCATCTTGTGAGTTTTTAGAACCTGTATTAAAGTAGAATTTTACTTTTCATCATCTTGCTTTTAATGAAGACCAGAAATAAAGCAATTTTAAACTTTCCATTGAACAACAATTTATGAAAATCACATTTGTAATGTTTATCCCATTTATGTTAAATCTGATTTATCTTAAGTTACTCATGAAAATCAAGTTTAGTTACATTTTAAGGCATTTGTTGTTGTTGTTGTTGTTGTTGTTGTTGTTGAAGAAAAGTCCTAGAAGCAACAGACATTATATTTAAGACATTTAATAGAAAATGAGATTTTCCACTGTCTGATCATCTGGAAAGAAAGTGTGTTAATTATTTTGAAAACATCATTACCTTTGTTTGTTTAACCAATATAAATTGAACTTTAAATCACTTGAATCAAAGGGTTTTGGACCCATTTTTTTTAAATTTTAGTTTATGAGTACTCTACATGTTGATTCTTATAGTCTTACACATTTAGACAAGACAGTACACAGAACAAACAAGTAAAGGTCTTATAACTTTTAAAAATTCTTAGATTAAGATTCAAACCTTGTAAATTGGCCTCTGAGCAAAGCAGAATATAAAAAATTAAAAAAATAAAAAAGCTTTTATAGTTGGATAAAATAAGTATGATCAGAAATTATGATTTAGGCATGAAGATCAAAATTATGAGCTCAAAAATTTAGATTTTTTTTAAAAAGAAGAGTCCTAGAAAAAATGATGTAGCCATTAATTATTTCATTTAAGAAACAGAGAGAATGAGAGAGAGAGAGAGAGAGAGAGAGAGAGAGAGAGAGAGAGAATGAGTTTTGAAGTCATTTTTCTGTGTTGCAGCCAAGGGAAAAGTTAAATTGGCACTTTGTTTTTATTTATTTATTTTTCTTTATTCTTAGGGCCATTATCAAGCCTGCTGAGTCTTTGTATTTCAGTGTCAGCTCTAGTGTGGGAGATTGCTGCCTAGAGCTTTTAACCCTATTTTTTCTGTAGGAATGGCAGAAAAAGCTCCATAACTCAACAAGCTGAAACAACTGTTTACCTGTCCGAGATTTTATTAGCAGGACTATAGCAGCCATCACAGAAGAGAAGGGGATGGAGAAAGAGAGAGAGTGAGAGAGAGAGAGAAGAGAGAGGAGAGAGAGAAGGAGGGGAGAGAGAGAGACAGAGAGAAAGAGAGAGAGAGAGAACAGGGCGTTGATATTTATGGGATCAATGTGGGATGAGGAAGAGCAGGGAGAGTGGGCTGTTACTTCTTTATTGGCTGAGAACTTGCGCCACTTCAGGGATTGAAGGTGCACCATCCAAAGTTCGCGCCATTCAGTGTGTCATGAACCTGAGCTCCCAGAAGAGAAGCACTCTGGGAGCCATCTTTACCAACAATTCCCAGTGGGTATTTTGGCCAGGTTTGGATGTAGAAAATTATTAAACATTATTGGTAGAGATGAGGAAGAGTGACAGCAGTAGGAGAGCAGTGAGGGAGATTGTTGAAGTTGTCAGGCAGGGCCCATGAGAGTGAGTATGAGGAGGGATGAACAAGGAAGAAGGAGAAGTTGTAGTAGGAGATATGGTATTGAGGTTAGAAGAAAGGAAGAATCCCTATGTAGTGAAGGTGCATCTGAGTAAGTTGATGAAAGTGGCTGGGTGGAACAGCAGAACAATATCAGGTGGAGATCAAAAAAGTGAGAAGTGATCTTGTGGATTTAAAGGGGGAAAACTGGTAGGATTGGGAGGGGAAAGGGTTAAGAGAGAGTGAGAAATGAAGACCTATTTAGGGCAACATGATATTGACAAGGAGAATAAGAAGAACAGAGGGAATGTTTAAAACAAAGAAAAGAGAAAGATTACATACAAGGGATTGTTTTTCCATTTATCTGAGCACTCACAAGAGATGAAAAGATCCCACAAAATGTTAGGATTTAAGGTGTTATTAGGTGGCCATTTGGATCTATTGTCCACATCTTAGAAAGGTCCTGACTGAGTGAAAAATTGAATCAGTTGATGAGCCTTTAGATCTGGAGCCAAACAGAGAGGAACAAGGAGGCAGCTGAGAGGTGAATAAAATGGGGGTTTGGATTCAGAGTTCCCCCATGGCAAGTTAGAGTGCTGGAGTGGCTACAGGCAGGCATCCCTGGCTCTAGGCCAAACCAGAGTAGAAATGAGAGAGCACAATGATAACACTGGTTATGGGTGACAAGTCCTGCTTCCCCACATGTTGAAATTTGAACATTAGAAAAGCACGCTGAGGCAAGAATATGAAGCAGGGTTTATTTAAAAAGGGGTAACAAAGACTCCTCCCGTGAGGGAGAAGGAGGCCATAGCTGGTATCATGGTATCCCAAAAGGCGAGGTGTTCTGCCCTTTTTATATGTCCTAGGCTTCCTTTGTTCTCCTGCCTTTCCCCCCTTATCTTTCTCCTTCCTGTGTATGTGATTAGGCCAAGGAATGCTCAGTGGGATGGCCAAAAGGTGGGAAATAAGGTGGGCTGAAGGGGGAAGGGTGGGTGGAGTAGCCAAGGACACATTAACAACCTTATAGCTCCCTGTAGAGAGGGAAAATTCCTGGGACAGGTTACCTTGGCAACAGGTTGGAGCAGGGGCAGGTTCTTGATAAGATGCCTCAGGGGACATGCTCCAACTTCCCAGACTCAAAATTGGCCTCCTTAACCTGACCTGACTTGATTTACCTATCTACACTGACTGCCTGTCTAATTCTGGTTTCAACAACAGTGAAAGGGTTGCTCATCACTACATAATTCACAAGCCCCAGGCTAAAACCTTTCTGGGACTGAGAGAAGGGGGATTATCACCCACTACTTCACTAGTCCCAGGCTTGTGAAGCCTGTCAAGAGTCTTGGTGACTGGGGCCAGGGTTTTTGTAAATAGTATAGTGCCAAGACCCAAGTAAAAATTCTCCAAGGGGGAAGGGATGGGAAAGTAGTGTCACTTTTAGTGAGTCTTGGTGCTGAACCAAGACTAAAATTCAGTGAGTCTCCAGAGTGGAGACATATAAGGAGGGGAGGAAAAGAGCAAGGTCATGTACTCAAAATAGACAGATGTGGGGATGTAGAAAAGCCCTTAGTGAATGGAAGGAGGTGTACTGTGACTTTTCTTGGGCCTCAAGCCAGGATCTCACAGCAGCTCATACCCCTGAGGGGAGAGCAAGGTCAAGGGGAGAGCCTCTATCAGAGCCTGTATCAGAGTCCCTGGCAGCAATAAATAAAAAGTAGTGCAGGACTGACCACAGGAACACCAACAACTGTTGTGGGCCTGGCTATTTGGGAAATGACCAAACAGACTCCATTTTACCCTGAGACTTCATATAATGTAAGAAATGCTTCTCCCATGGGAAAGCCCCACATCTGTAACCATTAATAGTTACCTAGCATAACATACTTGGCAAGACAAAAATAGCAATTCTTATACAATACAAAATTGCTCTCTTTGGTTTCCAGTTTTTGGGTGTGGGTGATGTACCTTGTCAGAGATTTACTTTCTAGACATTAGTAACCATTCTCTAACTTGTACTGAATTAGAGTCATTTTTACCCACTTACCTTATGCTTGCTTGCTGCTACGACAACCTGGAAAGTCCTGTGGGAAATACCTATGTACCCATTGCATTGTCTCACTATCTTCCCAATCCAGGTCTGTACCTGCTTGCTTACCGTTACATTAATCCAGATGTAGTTTTTGCCTTTAAATATCCTAAAATGCTCAGGCTTAGGGATGTTTCTTGCAGAGACAGTTATGGGTCCTGCAGGGAGCAGTCCTGGCTGGCCTGCTAAATAAAGAGTCTTCAATTTGGACAAAACTTGGACTTTGTGTGTTTTCTGAGTATCTTGCCCCACAATACTACAGAGGCATAAGCAGATATATGGTTAGGCACATGACAAGGCAAGAGAAGGAGAATAGCATCAACTCCCCCTTGAACATTACCTTTTATAGGCCAGAATCATGGCCACCTGCTAGGGGAAGGTTTAGTCTTTGTGTCTGGCATAGCAAACATTCTCTGATTTTGTGGAAGTCAAGTTACTGTTTCATTTCTTTTCTTTCTTTTTTTTTTTCTTTTTTTTTTTTTTTTTTACCAGGGGGATTGAACTCAGGAGCACTTGGCCACTGAGCACATATCCAGCCCTACTTTCTATTTTATTTTAGAGACAGGGTCTCAGTGGGTTACTTAGCAGCTCACTTTTGCTGAGGTTGGCTTTAAACTCTGGATCCTCCTGCCTCAGCCTCCCATGCCACTGGCATTATAGGCATGCACCACCACACCCTGCTAAGTTACTGTTTCTTAAGAACAGAGAAGAGCAACTTTTTATCTCTCAAGGGGAGAACAGAGACCTGCAGGGATTTTGTCTTGAGAATGAGAACAGTATTCTTAATGTGGGGATGGGGAAAGGAATATAACTGTAGTTATGCCTACAAGGGTCCTCTCCCAAGGCTGCCCCACCTGGCAAATGCCCTAGTTTCTGTGCAAAGGTTGTAGCAGAGGATGGGACAAGCAACACCCTGGTGGGCTATGGCCAGTGCAGGCCAGGCAATTGTGGGTGGCATATGAGGTCCTCAGAAGCTGTCTGGGTACTACTGCCTCCCTCAGCCTGCTTCCTGAGCAGGCCAGCTCCACTGGGAGCAAGAGGAAGGGCCTGGAGCAGCCATTGTAGAGGCCTTCCCAGTACTGGTTGCCCTCTGACTCTGAAACCCACTCCCCCAAGCCCTCACCACTGCTGCAAGCCTGGAGCTCTTCACTGCAGCCACCAGATTCCCCACATGGCCATCTGATGCCCCCTTCACCACCACTGCAGCCAGACTCCTGTCATGGCTGCAGGATGGAGATATTCAGGGCTTGATGATTCTGTTGACACTGTATCCACTTCCAGACTCTGGTGCCATGGCCACCAGGCAGCAACCAAACTCACAAACCCCAGCTGCATACCAATGCTGCCCACCTATGCCCCAGCATCAATGAACTTCACCACACACCAACAAACTCGAGGTCCTGTACCCAATGCCAGACCCGATACAGCTGCCTTTTGTTGCTGCCATACTAGACTCTGGAGCTCCACTCTGCTTCCACCAGACTCCAACATGGATGCCATACAGTGACACTCAGCACTGGATGCCAATTTTATTGCAACTGTTGCCGGACTCCTGTCAGAACTGCAGGACAAAATAGCTCATGGCTGGAAGCCTCTGATGATGCTACCACTGCTTTTGGACTCTTCCACTGCCACTGCCACTGGACCACATTGCAACCAAACCACCAAACCATCCTGCTGATGCTTCCACAGGTGCCCCAACATCAATACTCTTTACCTTGGACACCTCATGCCCTACTCAGGAAGCAGCTGCTTATTGCTGCCACCAGAGCCTGCCATTTCATGATGTTGCTGCTGCAGTGACTGAAACCCAAGGCTGCTGTTGTGCCACACAGGACTGCCAGAGCTGGGGAAGTTGGACATGCTACATAACAGTGGCCTCACTAGTGTTCATTGCATGCCACCTGCCTTTCCTCTCCCAGGACCAGCCACCAGTCCTTCTAGACCTTGAGGTGTTGTGGTGCTGAGGAACTGATGTGACTCCCTTTTTTAAAATAAATAAATAACATCAGCTTCTACCTCAAGGCCTGTCCTAAGGATGGGGGCGTGATGCTTGTCCTTGGAAAAACCCACAGAGCCTTTCTAGGCACATACCCACCCTGCTGAGTTGTTTGTCTGTAAATAACAGGAGAGATCTGTGGAGCCAGGTGTCCCTGACCCAGTTAGGCTAGATGAGGACCAATAGCAATGCCCTAGCAACCACCAATCAGCATGAGACAGGGAAATTACCTGGGATGCCAGATGACCCCTCAGTAGTTTATGGTGGTTGATAGCATGTTGGGAAACCATGTAGTTTAGCACGTACACCCCTCACAGATTAAACCAGTCAGTTCAAATGAATCCCTCTCTTGTACTAACCAATCACCCCTACCCAACTTGTTCCCTCCAGTGAATGTGCTAATCAATGTTAAGAGTTGCTGTTTGACTTTCCTGTGGTGTGAAATGATTTGCTGTGTGATGTTGTAACACATAGAGTATCCCCCCAAAACCTATAAAATCTCTTTGAACAAAGGACTGGAACTCACTCCCTGGGACTGGTGTATTGGGAATGCTTGTGAGTCCAGGCTCGAGCTTGCAATAAAGACTCTTGTGTGATTGCATCAGATTCGGCTTCTGGAGTTCTATTGGGGTCCCACAAATCTGCATTACAGTGCTAACTCAGGGAATTTGTCCAAGAAAAAAAGTGAGTATTTTAAATAAAGTCTACAGTCCTCACAGCAGGCAGCAGGATGGGCTAGGTGGGTCTAGCCAGCTGGAAAGTGGGCAGGGGAGAAGCCTGGGGATTGCTGGCAAGGTCTGGACTTTGACCCTGTGGGGGCAAGCTGGAGAGGGATCTCTGGTGATCTGTCTGTTCATCCCTGGGAGCACCTTCTGGTCCTTTCTCCTGAGTTTGACACCCTGTAACCTTCCTCTAACCCCCACTCATCCCTGATCAGTAGTCTGGGTCCTGGAAATAGGGCCAATGGGCATTGGGCCTCAGGCCTTGATATGAAGCCTGGGGACATTGCACCCACATGGGGACGGCCTAACTGGCCAGATTGCACACATCTTAACTTGGGGAAAATCATTCTTTTGGGAAAATATCCACCTAGATCTGTCAAATTTAACCTGACATGGACTTCTTCCAAGAGATTATCATTATCAAGAAAGGAAAAATGTTAGCAAGTTTTGTTTTGCTAAACAGTAGTGTGGGGAGTGGCAAAGTCTTCAGAGTTGGTAGAACTGGATTCAAATCTCTCTTAACTTGGTTTTGCATCCTGTAAAATAAACATTGTGAGGATGATAAGCCAGGGGTAAATTAAACTGTGCAGCACTACCTCAATTTGTGAGCCAGGTAGGTAGGCATTCAGCATTATTTCCATGCAGAAATGTATACTGAGATTAAATGTGGCACACTGAGAAATGCACCTTTGGAAGAAAACTGACATCTGAGATAGGAAAATAAAATTGACTTCATATTTTTAGATGAAATAATAATATATGGAAGATCCTTAGCCAAAGCATAAAATACTGGATCAGGCTCATAAAATTATAAGCTGTTTTCAAATTTGTTTAAAGTTACATTGAGATAAATCTATGTACTTTAAGCCTCTTGAGGATGTCCCCCATCTCTGCCAAACATACATGGATCACTTTCCAGAATTCTAAATTCTTCTTTACAGTGTCACTAAAATATCAACATATGTATGTACAAATACACAGATAAAGATTTTGTAATATTTTGATCCTTTGAGCCTGTTTTGGGGACCTTTAGAAAATATAATCATGTATTCTCTTATACACTCTTTTGCAGCTTTCCTCCCTTAATTTGCATCCCTTCAGCTGACCTTAAGGAAGAAGGAAACAGTAGATAAACTGGAGTATCAGAAGGATACAATCCCTGCTTTGGTCACTGAAATCTGACTATCCTTTGCGTGCCCAAAGTTTGAGGAAACATCATCCCTGCTTCAGCCACTTTAGGGCTGGTTGATCAACAAAAGGTGGATGATAAACTAACCAACAGGAAAAATGAACAATTCCATCTGCTGATATAGCTCTTATACTGTGATTAATTGCCACCCCTTAGTTCTATCATGTACATAGTTCTTTCTTTGGTAACAATCGAGGAAAGATTGATAACAGGACTTACTAAAGGACTGATAACAATCAAACACACAGTTGACAATATCAGAAAACTAGTACATGTACCAGTTCAAACCTGAAAGGGCATTAAGCCTTAGGATCCAAGCTTACTATTGGAAGAATGGTTTTCTGTTGAGAGCCACAGTCAGGTCAAGATGGTGCCTGGCATTTTGCCAAAAGGGGCGGTTCCTGCTGCCTCAGGTGCCCACTATTTTTGAGTTCTCGCGAAGTTCCCGTTGAGTTCCAGTTGAGCTCTTGCAGAGTTCCTAGAGAGATTGTGTGGGTTGGTTGAGTTCCAGTTGAGCTCTCACGGAGTTCCTAGAGAGTTCTCATGGGTTGGTTGAGTTCCAGTTGTGCTCACGCAGAGTTCCTGGAGGGTCGTGTGGGTGGCGTTCGCGTGAGTTCAAAAATAAAGTTTGTTCCTGCTTGAATCTACAAGTGCTTCAACCTCCCAGTTATTTGTGCCCAGACAGACTGTGGCATTTGGTAGTCTGCATGGGGAACGCCTGAAGCTTGGGGGTAAGTGAAACTGCTTCCCCCTTAGGGCAGGGCGAGAGAATGGGTGACCATTTCAAAAAACAATGTGTTCTTGTTTTGATTTGTTATGTTTCTGTTTCAAGCCACCTGCCCTTAGAAATAAATAGGATGCTAGAAAAGTTGTTTGGCCTGAGGAAGAGAGAGATAGACCATGGATATACATTTCAAGAAAATAGGAAAATTGATACAATGCATTTTTGTTCTGTTTTTGTTTCATTCTCTTTTGGTTTTGTTTTGTCTTGTCTTGTTGGGTTGCATCATCTTTGTAGCAGAAATATGAGGTCAGAAATGAGCAAAAAATAAGCCGAAAGAGCGTTAAATAAATTGTTAGAGGAAGGAGGCACCCCAGTAAAACCAAGAACAGTTAGGGCATACGATGATACAATGCAAAAATGTAGCCCATGGCTTTTTAAGGAGGAGTTGTTGAATATATCACAATGGGACCATAATGGTGAAGACTTAAGGAAGAGGGAAAAGAAAAACCCAGGAATTTGCCAGTTGGCACATTGCCATTGTGGATGATGATACGATTTTGTTTGCCTAGTCCAAAGCTCTCAGTTCAGATTATGGTAGAAGACATATTAGATCACGAAAAAGAGGAGGCCTCAAGAGATAGTCAGAAAGGGGAAGAAAGTTTACAGGAGAAAAAGCTATCAGGGGAGAAGTTACAACAGGAGGCTGCTACTAACACTGTTCTATCACCAGAGGGTATATTTCAATCAATGACTCCACTTATGGAAACAACATATGCTGAGTGGCCCTCAACCCCCATAGTTGATAGATGGGATCCTGAGACAGGACCTCAAAGATTGGCATGCCCTGTATTTGAGGAGGTAGGAGGGCAGCGAGTTCACCATGCTTTAGACTTCAAAACAGTGAAGCAGCTGAAAGAGGCTGTAACAACCTATGGTCCTCAAGTGCCCTTCACTGTAAGTATGGTCGAATCCATTACCAACTTGAACATGACGCCAGCAGATTGGGCTAGTATGTGCAAAGCTGTGCTAAATGGAGGACAATATCTGTTATGGAGGGTTGCCAATCAGGAATTTTGCACAGAGGCAAAATGCAGCAGCCGGTTATCCTCAGAGAAATCTAGATATGTTGTTAGGAAAGGAACCTTATGAGGGTCAGCTGCAACAAATTAGATATGATCCTGCCATATACTCATAAATCACTTCAGCTGTGGTTAGGGCATGGAAAACTTTACAGGGGCATGGAGATTTACAAGGTCAATTATCTAAGGTAATACAAGGAGCTAATGAACCTTACGCTGAATTTGTAGATAGGCTTATACAAACAGCTACCAGAATCGTTGGGGATGTAGATAAAGTGATGACATTAATAAAACAAATAGCCTATGAACAAGCAAACAGATGGTGCAGGGAGGCCATTATACCATGGAAACATGGAGATTTAAACACATATATTAAATTATGCAGAGACATTAATGAACAAGGGCAAGTCTTGGCAGCTTCAGTAAAACAGGCTTTAGGTGCCAGGCCAAAAACATGTTACAATTGTGAACAAAAAGGACATTTTAAAAGGAGTTGCCTCATAGGAGGAGGGTTTAACAAAACTAGGTATCAAAGGGGTAGAGTACCAGGTATTTGCCCATGATGCCATAGAGGGAGACATTGGGCTAATGAATGCCATTTTCAAACCAAAAGAGAGGGTACTCATTATCAAAAAATGGACAAGGACCAGGTGTTTACCCATGATATCAGGGAGAAAGGCATTTGGCTCCATTGCCAAAAAATGGACAGGGGGGCCCAATGCTCTGGGGACCACGACCACAAATATACGGGGAATTGGAGGAACCCAGCAACACAATCAGGGTAGTGCCCAGGACACAATATCCATTAGATCCCTCATTAGACAAACCAGACGGAGCACAAGGTTGGACATCTGCACCTCCGCCAGAGCAGTACTAACTCCAGAGATTGGAGTTCAAATCATGCCCAAAGGGGTAAAAGGATCTCTTCCCCAAGGAACAGTAGGCTTATTATTAGGACACAGTTCTTCTAATCTAAAAGGACTTATGATAAGTCCTGGGGTAATTGATCCCGATTATGAAGGTGAAATAAAAATTATAGCCAGTTCTCCAAGGGCTATATCAGTAATTTCACAAGGAGATAGAATAGCACAGTTATTAATAATACCCAGTCTGCATGATAAATTTTCCAGTCATACTATAGAAAAAGGTTACAGGGGATTAGGCTCCACAGGCGTAGATAGGGCTATGCTTTCTTTAAATTTAGATTCTTGCCCCATGCTAAAACTAAATATTCAAGGACATGAATTTAATGGGCTACTGGATACAGGTGCAGACCTTAGCATTATCTCTTGTCAAGAATGGCCAAAACATTGGCTGTTACAACAAACCACTCAAACACTTCAAGGCCTAGGAGTGGCAACTAATCCGCATAGAAGTGCAATGGTATTAGATTGGAAGGATCCTGAAGGATGAAGGAACTATACAGCCATATGTATTGGATCATCTTCCTATAAATTTATGGGAATGAGATGTCCTAGATCAATTAGGACTAACATTAACAAATAACATCAATTCAAATGTGCCCACTATTATGGCTAGACAAGGATTTAGGAAAAGAAATGGATTAGGAGAAAAAGGACAAAGTATAGCAACACCAACACAAATAGATCAAGAAAAAGAGAGACATGGATTGGGTTTTCAGGAGGGGTCACTGAGACAAAAAAAATTACTTGGAAATCAGAAAGACCAGTATGGGTTCCTCAGTGGCCCCTGACTAAAGAAAAGATACAAGCAGCCCATGACCTGGTCAAACAAAAACTAGCAAAGGGACATATACAACCTTCTGTATCTCCCTATAATACTCCCATTTTTGTCATCAAAAAGAAATCTGGTAAATGGAGATTATTGCAAGATTTAAGAGCTATTAATAACGAGATGGTTATTATGGGACCTGTTCAATCAGGGATTCCTCAATTGTCTGCTTTGCCAAAAACCTGGTATGTTTTAGTTATAGAAATTAAAGACTGTTTTTTTTTTCAATTCCAATTCATCCTGAGGATAGTCCACGTTTTGCATTAACTATCCCTGCACTGAATCATGAAGGTCCTGATCAGAGATATGAATGGAAAGTACTCCCTCAAGGGATGGCTAACAGCCCAACTATGTGTCAAATTTATGTTAACAAAGCAATCCAGCCACTTAGAAATCAAAATCCTGAACTACAAATATTTCACTATATGGACGATGTATTATTGGCACAAAAACATAAAAACACATTGCTAAAATGTTATGCCACACATACAAATTTATTAAAATGTTATAATCTAGAGATAGCAATAGATAAAGTACAATTAAATTTTCCAATTAATTATTTAGGAGTTCTATTATCCTCAACCATTGTCCATCCACCAAAAATTCAAATATGAGTAGATCAACTCAAATCACTTAACGACTTTCAAAAGTTATTAGGAGACATAAATTGGATAAGGCCTTATCTAGGTATACCAACAGGAGAGTTGGGACCTTTATTTGATATCCTAAAAGGTCCATCAGATCCAAATTCACCCCGAATGTTAACGCCTGAAGCAAGAAAGGCATTAAAAATCATTGAAACATATATGGAAAATATGCATTTGGATAGAATTGATATAAGTTTGCCTTTATTATTTATTGTACTACCAACAAAAAATATTCCTACAGGAGTATTTTGGCAAGAAGGTCCATTATTATGGATACATTTATCTTATTCTCCTAACACTATTCTTACTAGGTATCCTGAGGCTGTAGGACAATTAATACTCAAAGGAATAAAAGCAGCAAAGGGAGTGTTTGGAATTTCTCCCAATAAAATTATTACTCCATATACTATGAATCAAATTGATGAGTTAGCTAATGAGTTAAATACTTGGGCAATAATCATGTGCAAATCTAATGTTTCATTTGATAACCACTTACCATCTAATCCTTTATTGTCTTTTTGGTCATTGCATCCTGTAATTTTTCCAAAAATGACAAGAAAAACACCTATCATGAATGCTCCAAATATATTCACTGATGGGTCAAATAATGGTACAGCAGCAGTAGTTACCCCTGATCAAACTTTTACATTTTTAGTACCCAAACAATCAGCTCAAAAGGTAGAGCTTAATGCAGTTTTACAAGCTTTTGTGATGTTTAAAGATTCTGTATTTAATTTATTTTCTGATAGTCAGTATGTAGTTAATGCTATAGTATCTCTTGAAGATGCTGGTAGGATTTCCCCTTCTTCTACTGTTTTCTCTTTGCTTTCCACTATACAAAGTCTAATCTGGGACAGAAAAGATCCATTCTTTATAGGACATACCAGGGCACATACAGGATTGCCTGGAGCCCTTAGTTTGGGCAATGATTTAGCAGATAAAACTACACATGACATACATATTTTTTCTATGCTAGAAGAAGCTACAAATTTTCATGAATCCTTCCATGTCAATGCAAATACTTTAAAAAAGCATTTTAAAGTAACTAAGGAACAAGCTAGACAAATAATAAACAATGTCAAAATTGTGTGACCTTTTTACCACAAGTTAATCTTGGAGTCAATCCTAGAGGACTGATACCTAACCATATTTGGCAGATGGACGTCACACCCTTTCCAGAATTTGGAAAATTAAAATATTTGCATGTTACAGTTGATACTTCTTCTGGATTTTTGATGGGCTCCCTTCATGCTGGAGAAAAAACTAGAGATATTATAGCTCATTGCTTACAAAATTTTGCCACTGTGGGCATTCCAAAACAGTTAAAAACAGATAATGGCCCTGGCTATTCTTCTACCTCTTTTAAACAATTTTGCTCATCATTTGGCATTGCTCATATAACAGGAATCCCATACAATCCACAGGGACAAGGCATAGTTGAAAGAGCTCATCAAACTATTAAAATGTACTTAGTAAAGCAAAAAGAGGGAATTGGGAAGGGGTATATATATCCCCCAAAGATAAACTTAAAATAACCCTTTTTATGCTAAACTTTTAAAATTTGGATTCATCAGGGCTTAATGCTTTGGAAAGGCACATGTGTCCAAAAAATGTACATAAGCCCAAGGTACTTTGGAAGGATATTCTAACAGGACAATGGAAAGGTCCTGACCCAACCCAGTGATTGTCTGGAGTCGGGGGTCTGTTTGTGTGTTTCCACAGGGAGAACAGCAGCCGATTTGGATTCCAGAGAGACTAACTAAAGCAATTTCTACAAATCAAAAAGAAGACGATTTGGCTCAAATTTATAACAGCTGATATCCAGAACTCCAGTTTGGCTATCTTTACGTCTGCGACAGTGGTTTTCCCACACCTGGAGGCTAATGAATAATGAACACCGTTAATGCCTATTTCAAATGTAAGAAACCTTGGGGCTTGCTTGTGGGAATACCTTCAGACCCACATGCAAGTTACAGGAAGAAGGATGGGATATCAAAAGAAGAGTCAAACCCAAGTGGTAACCAGGATGCTTTTTTCAATATGTATTTTATTATTGCCCTTTCCCACATCATGAAGTTTTATTTTGTTCTTTGAGCTCATACAGACCTAAGTTAATGTTTTTCGGATCAGTTTTATTTTTTGACTGTGGAGTTTTTGAGCATTGCAATGGGGATTTCACCTGTAAAAAGCTACAAGGCCTTTACTATTATGTGTTGTATGTATTGTGTTATGTGTGCACACTTGTGTTTTGTGTTGTATGTCTGTATGTGTGTATGTCCATATATCATATATGAGGAGCACTCATGAAAAAATGGATCCAAATATTTTTTATTATTCATGTGATTTAAATGGTTTAATTTAAATTGGGTTAAACAGCTGTTGAGGATTGTTTTAAAATGTGGTTAACAGATCTGTTTGTTTACTTTCACCTTTCCTTTTCATTATATTTAATTCTATTCAGGATACTAAATTGTTTAGAAAAATGTTTTTTTTTAGTGCCTGCTGGAATGTTACATATTATTTTTTTTTTAGCCATCACTACCAGAATTCCTATCTTCATCCCAGTGCCAGTGAAGACAAAGATAAAACCAAACTAAAGCTTCTGCGATAGCTATCACAACAAACTGTATAAACTGATTCATCAATGAATAATGTAACTCAACAAGTGATACTCAATCAAGGAGTCGATTTACTTTGGGAGGAAATGGACATATTAATGGATTCCTCTGCTTTGAACTGCTTGCAGAACTTGCCTGGACTATGTATCACTTGTATGCATTGTGAACTATCTGTTGGTACAGTGAATTGTACCAGTGAATTGCTAATGATGTCATTGGTGTACAAGTTTTCCAAAAGGGGCCGTCAATTGGCTTGGTGTCATGGCATTTTGTATCCTCCCCTTTCTGCTTGTAGCAGGTTGGTCATGGTGTTTGTGTAAAAACCACTATCCACAAGTGTGGCTAAATGCTGGGCCAATAGTCAATGATGGGTAAGATCCAATTGCAATGGTACCAACCTAAGACAGGAGGCTGACGCCTTGAGGTCAGCTCATCTGATGATGGGTAAGGACCATATGTAGTATTAGACAACCTAAGACAGGCATGGTCCCTAAGCCACATACTTGTTGTTTAATTAAACAAAAGGGGGGAGATGTTGAGAGCCATGGCCAGGTCAAGGTGGTGCCTGGCATTTTGCCAGAAGGGGCAATTCCTGCTGTCTCGGGTGCCCACTATTTTTGAGTTCTCGTGGAGTTCCCGTTGAGTTCTGGTTGAGCTCTTGCGGAGTTCCTAGAGAGTTCTCGTGGGTTGGTTGAGTTCCAGGTTGCACTCAGGTGGAGTTCCTGGAGGGTCACGTGGGTGGTGTTCACATGAGTTCAAAAATAAAGTTCGTTCCTGCTTGAATCTACAAGTGGCTCCACCTCCCGGTTATTTGTGCCCAGCCAGATTGCGGCAGTTTTCTATTCTTGGTGGATTTAAAAGCTGAATTGATACATTAGGGATTATGCTATTAACTTGTTTATTGCTTTCATGTTCGTCTTCCCTTTACATTAAAACTAGGTCTACTCTAGAAGAAACTATGAGAGAGAGAGAGAGAGAGAGAGAGAGAGAGAGAGAGAAACTAAGATATGACATTATATAAAGCTTTAATCCAAGAAGATAATGATGGTCTTTGATTTAAAGGAATAAATAATGAGAATCAAAGGGAGTAATAATTAGTCCCCCAAAGACTCTAAATGATGTAGTCCCAAAAGGACTCCTACCAATTGTAACATATAAGCCTCTATTCTAGCCAAGAAGATATTTTAAAAAAAAGTCAGCAGGATTTCTAGAATACTCATTGTGGTTTGAGTTTCTCTTTGTTATAAAGGTCAGGTTTCTCTTTCTTTTAAAAGTTAGGTCTGCAGGATTGGGATTATGATTCAATAGTAGAACATTTGCCTAGCAAGTGTGAGACACAGGGTTTGATTCTCAGCACCACATAAAATAAATAATAAAATAAAGGTATTGTGCCCATGTACAACTGAAAAAAAAAACAGATCTGCAATCAAGCTTGGTAATGTGCAAAACTTACTGTTTCTGTTTTCTTAGTAAAAACTTGTGAAATCTCTGTCTAACCTAAGAACATGCAACAAAAAACAACTATTATGTTAACCACTCTGTTGTGTAACCACACACTGAGTAAAAATCTCAGAAATTTTCTAGACCTAGGGTCCAGAGACTTTTTTGGCAATAGCCCCTCTGAATTGCTGCAGCTTAAATAAAACTGTTTCCCAAAAATTCCACAAGTGATGAGCCTCATATGTCTTGCATCAATGCCTATTTGAAATTCTAGAATGTCCCTATTCTTTAAGGGCATACAGAGACAGTCTCTCTGACTCTGTCACAGTATGAATTCTATGCAGTAATTAATCACAAAAAACTTAAGAGATGATTACACTATAGTGACCTCCTGGAAGTAAAGTTAATGTTGCATAATAAAACTTGTATACATATATTAAATTGTTGTGCTATACCCCATAAAGATATACAAATAATACATCTGAACAAAAAATTTTAATCTGGAGGAAAATGTGTTCTGTGAGAAATCTGAATGCCATGTTTGCATTATTGTTGTTTCTAATATTATGCTATAATTGTGTATAATGGTGTCATTACATTTTTTTAATTTGAAGAAGACATCCAATTTCTGTACTGTAATATTCTTAATAAAGGGAATAATTCAATGATTAGAATTTATGCTTTCCTGTTTTTAAAATTAGTATGTTGAAATAGAAGTTTGCAACAGACACCAACTCCATCAGAACCTCAATCTGGTGAAGCCACAGGTTTGTGCCTGCCCAAGCTCTTTACCACCCAGTAGATTTACACCCCAACCCAGGGTGGTGGGACCTACATTCCAGTACCCCTACTGGTTTATACTGGGACAAACTTGACTGTTGTGCTCTGATGTAATTTCTCATCTGTGGGAATTTTTGCCCTATCTGCCCATGGGGCTGTTGAAGATCAGCATACTATAGTAACACAGACACATCAATGTTCATATCAGCTCAGCTCAAATCACAATAGCTAAACTGTGGAACCAACCTAGATGCCCTTCAATAGATGAATGGATAAAGAAACTGCAGTATATATAAACAATGAACTATTACTCAGCATTAAAAGTGAATAAAACCATGACATTTGCAGGTAAATAGATGGAATTAAAAAATTTAGTGAAGTAAGCCAATTCTAAAAAAAAATGCCAAATTTTTTCTCTGATATAAGGTTGCTGACTTATAACGTGGATGGGGGAGCATGGGAGGAATAGATGAACTCTAGATAGAACAAAGGGGAGGGAAGATAAGGGATGGGGCAGGGAGTAGAAAACGCAGTGAAATGAGATGGACATCATTACTCTAAGTATATGTGTGAATATACAAATAGTGTGACTCTACTTTGTGTACAACCAGAGATATAAAAAATTGTGGTATATATGTGTAATATGAATTGAAATGCATTCTTCTGTCATATATAACAAATTAGAATAAATTTTTTAAAAAGAAAAAAAAAAGAGAGAAGAAGAAGCAACACACAGGGGCATACACCCAGGTCTTAGATTTCCTCCTGACCATGAGTGCTGGAAATAGTTAGTCTTTTCATTCTAAAGTGTTTGATGGACAGTGTTTAAACCACAGTGATAGTCTCTATCTAGACTCATATAAGGGCTAGTTTTGTTTCCAGAAGCTCACCTCCTTCAGAGGGCTTTGGGAGTGCAGCACTTCAAAATGGTTTTCCAGATATAACCATGACCTGCAGAAAAAGGGAAACTTCACCCCCATGACAAGGCACAAACCTGAACCTAAACAGGGTGAACCATCTCGGAGAGGCTGGGCAGCAGAAACAGAAGGCTCACATCTCCTGGCTTACAGGACTTCAGGTGGCTTCAGTGGTCCCTGTTAAGTAAGGGGTTGACATCATAACATACCATAAACTGATTGCCCATAGCATAAAGCTCCCCTCACATTCTGGAGGATATAGACTAAAATAAAATTCTCAGCTGGGACATGGTTCTTCTGGAACTCTGGGCAGAATAGGTCCTTGTCACTCCCTGGCTTTTGGTGGTAGCCACTGACCATCAGTACCCCATGACTTGTGGCTACATCACTCCAATCTCTGTCCCTGTTATCACAGGTTGATCTTCCATTGGACCTTCACACTAGCTTCTTATGAGGATACCAGTCAGATTGGATTAAGGGCTTACCCTGCTCCAGTGTGACCTCATCTTAACTAATTACATGTGCAGCGGCCCCACTTCCAAAAAAGCCCCACCTTCTGACATACTGAGAGTCAGGGGTTTGACATGCTGCAGGGAGACGGAATTTACCCTACTGCAGTGAGATTCTGACTTCCAGATTGTTAAAGAAGAACAAGAACTGGGAAGTAGCTTCTGAGTGGCAGAGCTAGAATTGTGAACCAGGTGACCTGATCCAGATCTCCTGCTTTTGCATGCTGCTCTATTCTGCTTCATACATGCAGGATTTAGCTCAGCACCAGCCACATAGAAATTGTTTGGTCAACATTAGCAAGTATCATTAAATGTCTTACTATTTCTTAGTAACACCTACTAGAAAGCAAAATAGTAAGTTTATTTAGTTGATAACTGCTTTATTGTGGGATTTTAAAAATTTTGTCCCTAAGACCTTCCTTGATGTGTTCTAAATTTAAGCACTACCAGCCAGGAAATCCAGAGTGAATACAGGTACAGTATCCTATATCCAAAATGCCTGGGAACAGCAGCATTTTTTATTTCAGATCTTTTTTTAATATTAGCATGGACATAATAAGATATTCTGAGGATGGGACTTAAGTCTAATCATAAAATTTGTTTGTTACATATGTTCCTTAAATATATAGACTGAAGAAAATTTTATATCATTTATTTAATAATTTTGTGTATGAAATAGAATTTTTTTCCATTTGGGGCATTGTGTTGGCACCCCAAACATGTTGGGTTAAGGAGCTTTTCCAATTTTGGATTTTCAGATTGGGAAGGCTCAACCTGTTCTAACAGCTAACACATATGAAAGCAATGTCTACATCATGCACTCCAGTGATTAAAATTCACTACCTTGATTAAAAGCCTACTAGCCATAATAGATCATATCACCCATTTTACAGATGGAAAAACTGAGGCAGTGACTTTGTTTCTTTCCCAAAGGCACATAACTAGAAAGTGACAGAGCTTGGATTTGAACCCATGTATACAAGTCTCACCTCCCACTCTCCAACCCATGGTGGGTGGAGACCTGGCCCTTATGTGTACCAGATGTTGGAGGACAGGAAAAGTGTTTTATTTAACCACACAAAA
Source organism: Marmota marmota marmota (assembly GCF_001458135.2). Taxonomy (NCBI): domain Eukaryota; kingdom Metazoa; phylum Chordata; class Mammalia; order Rodentia; family Sciuridae; genus Marmota; species Marmota marmota. The sequence goes on along the minus strand of NW_026000057.1, from coordinate 47,375,644 downwards.
ACTCTCTCTGAATATGGTGGTACTTTCTACGTATGTTTAGTAATTTCTACTGCAACACTGCCCTCAGCAGCTTCTTGTCTCCCCCACACTCTTCAGCTGGGATCTTTCTTCCTGTTTTAAGAAGTGAAAGTGTGGGGACACCAGCCCATGCCTGATATAGTTTCAGATCTAAAATTAATAACAATGACCTGGCTCCAGCCTGACCCTGAAGAGAAGAAAGGAGAAAAAAAATAGCAACAACAAATTCTTCACAAATTAGTACAATAATAAAGGTTCTTTCAAGTGTTGGGGCATATCCTTAGCAAGAATATAACACCTAAATCAAGCCCAGGCTATAAAAATGGCACAAAAGCCAGAAACCAAAATACATGCCTGATTTCCTTTAAGAAAACAGGGGATTTGCTGTGTGTCTGGAGACTGGGTGGCAGGAATGGAGCCAGGCAGTGCCCAACTCCTGGCACGTGCACACCTCTGTCTGGCCCCCACTAAGTTCCATCTGGGGCTTCCCATGCACCCCTGGTGGAAAGTTCTGTGCTCATCATTATGTCTCTTGCTCACCTTTCCAGCTAACCTTGTAACAGCCCAAGTGCACATCTACAATGCCAGCCAGGCAAGCAACATGAGGATGCACCTTGCAGACCAGCAAACTGGGAGCACAGTAGACTGAGGGCTGTGACTTTCTAGATCTGAAAGCCTCCTGCATTTACAAGAGGCCATGTGTCCCAGGGGCCACTCCTAGCCAGTGTCTCATAGAGGTAGGATACCAATGCAGGACCATTTCTGGAGGACAAAAAAGCACCTGGACAGCTCTAAGATGCCTCAGGGCTTTGCAGAGTCTTCCTCAGATTTCATGGCCACCTGGGACCACCTGATTTTCTCCTTCTCTCTCCTTCACTAAAAATCAGATCTCATCTTGTTCAGCTCCATTTTATCTCAATAAAGCACTTCCCCTAATAAAACACTTACATATTTAATCCCCTTTTTGTGTCTGCTTCTTGCAAACCTAGACTACACTACTGGGTCATGTCTGTTCTGAATGTTATACTTTTCTAGGAAATTCTTAGCAGAATCAAATGTAAATTCTTTGCACTGGCATCCAAGGCCCATGACATTTTTACCCTTAACTACTGTGTTGGTTGTTTTTTGGTCACTATGACCTGTTGGGGTTTAAGTGTGCAGAGTATAGCTCCCTCATGCCTGACATTTTGCAAGAGCTGTGGCTATGATTTAGGTCAGCTGAGGCAAACCTCAGTTAGGAGGAGGAAACGTTCTCTTCCCCTTATCGTAAGTCACAAGTTCTGCATGGTTTGGCCAAGAGGAAGAAGCTTCCTGCATACTTATCCTGGGAACAGTACATTCTAAAGAAACAAATGCATCCTCAGGGGACTAGATAATGTCTACAAAGAACTTTAGGATGGTACTTATCAAACAAAAAGGAACAGTCTGAATTTAGCTCTGTGTATCCGCTGAGGCATGATATTTGGACAATGTGGGCAATGTGATATTGAAGAATTGCTTGCTTTGTTAGAAGAAGTTTATAAAAGGAACTTGCAAATAAACCTCAGCATGCAGTTGCGATTGCTGCCTTGGCTCTGCATCCCCTGTGTCCTGGTTATTTCGCGACCCTTACCCAGGGACCCGAATGCTCTAGATGTTCACAATTGGCGCCCGAACAGGGACCCTGCTGGATTGACAGGAAGTGTAAGTTATTTTTCTTTATATTACAGGGTGATGGGATAATCTTCATCTTCTCCTTTTTTACGTATTCTTAGGCATTCACTTGCTGTCTATGGTATTAATATTTCTCATTCTGATATAGAGATGTGTCTTAAGGTGGTCAGGGAATGGAATCCCTGGTTCCCGGAGGAAGGATCTATGGATGTGGATAATTGGAAACGGGTCCGTCACAATGTTGAAAAGGCCATGAGGCAAGGTGAAAAAATTCCAATTCGGTTTTGGTCTATCTGGTCTATTTTATATACAATGTTTAAAGCTATGGAGGAAGAAAG